>NW_026057584.1:60039254-60095581 GCF_023721935.1 Panthera uncia | reverse complement strand
TGTGTATATATATACATATATACTATATATATACACATACATATATATACTATATATATACATATATATAATATATATATATACACTATATATATACTATATATATATATAATACACACACACACACACACACACACACACACACATACAATGGGTCTGGGAAGGTCCATTTCTGTGTTAGTTAAAAGGCATATGTGTTTTCTTCCTGTGGCACCAGTTTAAATTTACTGTAATTCTGAGGCTGCCTACATGTTTCATGTAGGACTGTATGTTAATGCTGCTCTTAAATACGTTTATCCCATACCCTGGGTCAAGCTGTATTTCAGAGTAGGTATAATTATAATGGTGTTATTTCATGCACAACTATAGGGATTGTGAATAGTTAAGACTCATTCTAAAATGGGAAAGGAATTTACTGGAATAAAGGGGTATAATAAAAAAGCAAGACTTCTTTCAATTTTCAACAAGTAGCTTGGTGTGTCTATAATCTGATTTTGTAACACTTGTTTTCCTTAAAGTAATTGGGATGCTATGTTTGTTCTAATTATTATGATTTCCTGTTTAGAACCCAGATACCTACTTGATATGTCCCCAATACTGTATTTCTGGAAATGACTTCAACCAATTACATTAGCTCTTATTCCCTTGGTTTTGATGTGGTTTGCCAGACAGGAACCAGGCTGCCCAAGTGTGCAATCCAGATAGTATGAGGCAGTGGGTAGAAAAAGCTTAAATTTATGCTAAGGTACTGTGTGGTCTGAAGGCAAGTGTAAGCTGAGGGTTGGGGAAGGGGCCATGTTCTTGATGTCTGCAATGTCTTGCCCAACTGGCCATTTAGGGCTGATGTTGGTTACTGTATTTCATCTGATGCCGAGTCTACTTCTGGGGTTGACTAGTGAAGGTGACTATTATGACATCGGTGATGAAATTTATCTTCAATTTCCCCTTAAATGTAGTAGACAGAGCAGCACTGGGAGAAATCTGAAAAAATCCTTACAATATCCTTAATGTCACCACTATCATAAATTATTATGCCTTATTTACAAGGCCTGTGCCGTATTGTACAGCAGGTATCATTATTCCCATTTTACAGATGTTTAAACTGAGGCACAGAGAGGTTTGCACATGTTACATGTTGCTTACAGAGTAAGCAGTGGAGATGGGACTCGCACCCCAGTTCCCTGACTCCATTTCATCCTGTTCCTGCTGTCTCTCCCAGTGATATCAGCATGCAGCGGTGGTGGCAGGGGTCACAGGAAAGTGACAGGGGTCTTCAGTACCCTCAGGGTACCCTCTGCACTCCAAGGCTGTTCCTAAGGGGCACGTGCCCTCTCCCTGTACACATATTGGCTGTCGGGGGACTTAGGAAATTCCACAGGAGAGAGATTTTTTTATTACGTTTGCATTGACCTCAAGAATCCAGAAACTTAGCATCCAGCTACTTAGCTGGGAGATAAGGCATTTAGCATAGAGAAAACACATTCTTCTCCAGTCAATTTCAACTATCATCCAAATGTCTAAGTTTTTAAAAAGGAGAGAAAAAGAGGGCAAACCTACTTTGGGCCACACTAAGGTGTTTGTGCGTGCCTGTGTTTCTCCTTGTTCCTCTTCTGAAACTGAAAACAGGAGACACTCTTCTGAGGTGTCTTTTCTTCTGGATACACAGAAGAAAAGCACCATGTGGATTTTGCAAAAAAAAAGAGAAAAGGTTGAGGCTATGAATGTGCAGAGCGCCAGAAAACAAGATACTCAGAAAGCAGAGACATTTTAAACCCCACTTGGTAAAACCAATGCTTTAGCTCCTCGCCCCCATCCCCGCTCAGTAGTAGGACACAAGAGCTGGGAGAAATTTTACCAAGAAAGAAGTGTTTATTTACGGCACAGATAAAAGCCGGCAGGCTTAATTTCCCCCCAGTCCTATAAGAGCATGTAACTTGAAACCAGTTTAATGAAATGACTCCTGAATTTCAATGGCTGATGACCCTGGGACAGAGTGCCCGGAACCACCACGGTTACTAAGGATGTGGTGGACAGGGGGTTGGGAACCCATCAGCTGCAGTAACTATGGGCCAGAGCAGGCCTTCTGTAATAATCCCTCCAATAGTTTTCTTCCAGGCCTGGGAGCGTGGGGGCCTTTGAGAAGGCCAGTGAGGCCTGCCAGGAGTCCCAGTTTCAATCTGTGTGACCCTGCTCAGCACCAGAACCCCGGCTCCCTGTGTTGTGGACTGCTCAATGGAAGTGTTTGGCAGTGTCTCCGAATGCTGGGGCTGCTGGGAAGCAGTGGATCCTCTGGGCTTTGAAGTCCAACCCTTTTGGATTAGGCGAGACTGGATATAGTCAAGTACATGGTGTTGATGTGTAGGCAAGAAATACTCACCTTAACGTAGGCAGAGCTGTGACTCTTCTGCTCTTTCAGAGAGGCACAAAGGGTCATTGACATAACACAGTGTTAATGGTGGGTGAGATCAGATCAACCTAATTTCAAATCCTGCTGCGCCCCACCCCCATTTATTCTTTGGCCTCAGCAAATTACTTAACTTAAAAAAAATACTTATTTTTGAGAGAGAGAGAGAGAGAGAGAGAGAGAGAGAGAGAAAGAGAATGTGCGGGGGAGGGGCAGAGAGAGAGAGGAGATAGAGAATCCCAAGCAGGCTCTGCATTGTCAGTGCAGAGCTTGACCCTGGGCTCGAACCCGGGAACTGTGAGATCATGACCTGGGCTGAAGTTAGATGCTTAATCTTAACTGACTGAGCCACCCTGGTGTCCCTTAGCTTTTTTTGAACTATCATTTCTTCAGTAGGAAAATGGGGGTTATAATAACTGACTTTGTGGAATTGCTGAGAAGATTAAATGAAATAAGGTATGCTACGTGGCCATCTTATATGTGTGGCCAAAAGTAAGCTCCTGATCACTTTGGCCATGGGGAAAGATCACCTGCTCAGCTGGTTGATATTTGCTGGAAGACACCTTGATATGTTAATTTTGTTAAAGGAAATTGGAAGCAGTGTCAATCTCAAATTTTTCATCAATTCAGTTTATCTGACATGTGTTTCCAGTGTCTTATATGCCAGGCACTGAGGACTCAGAAATGAATAAGGCAGAGCTCTGCCTTTAGTAGAAGTACCTTTTGGCATAGTGGGTTTTAACTGTGACCCATGGTAGGAAATATCACAGTACACACTCATATACACAGTATTTATATGAAACCTGGAACGAAAGTTTCTTGAAACAATATTTGCCCTTGCATACAAAGCACTATGATATTTTTATGCTATTTTGTTGCATTAAAAATGCCGATGGTGACTCACTAAATTGATTTTATGCCTACTTATGCATCACAACCTTCAGTTTGAAAAATACTGACTCTGATCTTCCATATGCCTAGGGCTGGCAGGAGCCCTTGGGAAAACTTTACGGGAGTGTAGGAAGGTGACCACTCAGGGAGGGCAGGAGTGGGCCTGGATCTTGATGATTCTAAGCCAGTCCTGAATTCCATCCCCTTTGATTGTTGATTTAGAGGTAGACATGTGACACAATCCAGCCAATGAGATGAGAAGCGACATCTTCAGTGGAGCTCCTGGGAATGGCCCTGATCTAAAAATGGTGCAGGAGGAAGAGGCATTCCTTTTTCTGACCCTAAGCCTGGACCTGGGACCCAACCAAAATTAAATATGGTAATATAATATGCAGACCCCAACTTGGCCATCATAGAGGGTGATGGGAAAGAAGAGCCAGGTTTCCTGATGAATTCTGAGCCACTGAATTAACCAACTTTGGGATTGCCCCACTTCTGGACCAGTTATATGAAATAATGTGTTTTTTCTTATCATTTAGGCTTCTTTTAGTTGGCGTCTCCGTTATATCTCAAACGATAGACTGGTCTACCTGTCTCTTGCTTCTGGAGCATGTGCTGGAGCTATTTTTAACTTTGACTCACCTGGGAACCACTAAAATTAAATTAAGGCCACTTAACTCTCTCTTCAATATGGTGTTAGTCAGGGTCACACCATATAAATAGACACCTTCTAATTATTTCTTGCAAACCGTGATATGACTGAATTGATCTTAAAATTTTAGTTGACCAATACAACAAATAATTCAGCTGTGTGATTTTGGGCAAGTTACTTAACCTCTCTGTGTCTCAGTTTCTTCATCTGCTTATAAAACAAGACTATTAGACTAGAGATGATTCTCATGTCTAGGATTTTGTGACGCTGTAGAGTAGTGTCCGAGTGAAATTCTACAGAGAAAGGAGTTTGCCTTTAAATGGCTGTCGTGACTATTAGTGGGGTCTTCATGTTTGAATAGGAAGTTTTCTTTTGGAAGTTGGCGGGGGGTGGTGGTCATGTCTTGAGATTTGATAGGATGAAGCTAGCAATCAGAGGATCTGGATTTGGTAGCCAAAAACCCTCATAGGCTACATCATTCCTGTGTATAAAGCTGCCTTGGGCACTTTACTCTCTATGAGCTTCTGTTTTCCCCCTTCCATAAAATGGAGATACTAGTACCTTATCTGTTGACTTTTCAAAATGGTATAAGAATCAAACAAAGGAAAATAGCTAAGAGCACTTGGATAGCCATTAGTGTGCTATGTAAAAGATTTTGCTGTTTTGGTGATGTTAAACCATAAGCCTGTATTTAGCTTGTGAAATTCTGGGCTGTGTTTGTAACAAACTCTCAAACTATTTAGATCTGATTTTATGCTAGAAATAACTGTGCTCCTTGGCTGTCCCCACTGGCTCTCTCTTTCCTCTATGCCCTCCTAGTGCTAACTGTGTGTGGATCAATAGTAGACACAGTCCACTGATTTTATTACACAACTCACCTCACTTGCTAATAAATAACTTCTGTTGTTTCTATAACAAGGGAACTGAGCAAATGACTTGTGGGGTGGAGAGGTGAGTTTGGGGTTGAGGACAGACCTGCCTAGAGTTGACTTTCTCTTAGGAAAACCCAATCTTTCATTCAAATACAGTTTTGGCTCAGAAATCAGAACACCTGGTGATCCTCAGTAGGCATGTCAATGAATTGGCCTAAAGAAACAAACATGTTGATTTGGTGTCCTCTGACAATGTAGTCTGGTTTTAAAATAAAAGGGGAGGGGCGCCTGGGTGGCTCAGTCCGTTGAGCATCTGATTTCGGTTCAGGTCATGATCTCGCACTCCGTGAGTTCGAGCCCCGCCTCGGGCTCTGTGCTGACAGCTCAGAGCCTGGAGCCTATTTCGGATTCTATCTCCTTCTCTCTCTGCCCCTCCCCCAGTCATGCTCTGTCTCTCTGTGTCGCAAAAATAAATACAAACATTAAAAAATAAAATAAAAGGGGAATAATTTAATTATTTCAAACTAAATGTGTGGAGTCAGGCTCTCTTCCTGCTCTTTCTCCCCCAATATGAAATTCTACATGTCTTACTCATTCTTGTTGGTGATCTAATCTGAAGAACCAAGAGATTAAATGATTTCCCTAACTGGTGAGTGTCTCTTACAAAACCCATCATTTGAACTGAGGTCCAATGCCTGGAATCGGCCCCTAATGACCATCCCATATGTCTCTATAAATAGACCATTATTGAATGCTTTTTATCAGGCTTGAATTGGACAACAACCATGACTCTCAACTTTCCTTCCTTCCCTCTCATCTGATTTTAAATTATCTTTGACAGTCAGGATATGATAAGTCTACTGTGTTCAGAGTTCAGAGTTCTGAACACAATTTTCCAACATAAGGCAGGCTAGAAATACATATTTTAGACAAAACATGGAAATGCTACCAATTGGTGGTGAATTCCCTCTGAGTTTCTCTCTTCCCTTTCAGGAAATGTGGCTCAGGTCTCCTATCCTCGTTAACACCAGCTTCTCCGTCTGGCTCTAAATCATTGCCTTGGCAACGCCACTTCCCACAGTCCACAAAGCTTTGGACAGCCAGTCTCTATTTTGCCTTTGTCTCCTATTCATCGGCCAATAGGGTTCTAAAGCCTGTGACCTGGCTCATCCCAGCTTTGTTTTGTCCAAACTCTTTTGTACAAAGAGGAAAACCAGGGTTTTGAAGCATGCTCTGGGCTGGCCTGGCACAGTGCGCTGCAAAATAAATCACAACTTCTGTATTTTAGAACAGGTGAACATGAGCGCTTTTAATGGATAGGAAAGTCTGGCCAAAACAGGACTGGGGTGGGACAGGGTCATCCTTTTAGAATGGTGATTTTGGTGGGGGAGGATGCCTCTTATCTGTTTGTAATACGCCGTGAGTTCCCTTCCCTTACAGGCAGCTGCTGAGATGAAGGTGTTCCTGCGTCCTACTCCCGTCCACATGCTGACTGTGCAGATCGGGCGAAGCCTGTATCTTTCCAATCAGCATGCACACAAGGATGATTTGTTACTAACTCTGGAAAAGTCAGGAGAGGAGGTTTGACTTAATAAAATGAATTGAAATGTAAACACAACACAAGTTTATCACCAACAGTTTCATCTTCATTGAACAAGGCTTTACAACTGGTTGCAAAGGGGAGAAGAGCTAACCTTTACTGAAAGCCCCCATGTGCCAGGCTCATACGAAACAGGTACTATTTTTGTTTCGCCCTTACCCCTCTGGGAGTTGTGCCAAGAGGTGCTGGTGGTAGTGGATGCTGATGCTGGCAAGTAGTTAAGGAAGGGTTTCCAAAAGCAATATCTGAGCTGCAGGGCATTTAATTGTCCTGGGAGTCATCCCTTGTTAGTGGTTATAACCAACAGGACTCTGATGGCGAGCAGAACCAACATGACTCTCCATAAGCACTTGGAAAGTACACTGTGTAACTAACTCCATTAAAATGATGTTGAAATAAATTGCATGCCTAGGTTGTGGGACATGGTTGGTTCAATCACCCATGTCATATGATGATACCATGATTTAAAAAATACATTTTTTTTTACATTTATTTATTTTTGAGAGACAGAGCACAAGTGGGGTCGGAGCAGAGAGAGAATGACACACAGAATCTGAAGCAGCTCCAGGCTCTGAGCTGTCAGCACAAAGTCTGACGCGGGGCTTGAACTCACAAACCACGAGATCGTGACCTGAGCCAAAGTTGGACGCTTAACAGACTGGGCCACCCAGGCATCCTGACCCCATGATTTTTTAAAACCTGCATCTTAGTTTCAGCTGCTATGATAGAATACTACAGACTGCTGGCTTAAACAACAAATACTTACTTCTCATCATTATGGAGACTGGGAAGTCTAAGAATAAGGTGCTGACACATCTAGTTTCTGGTGAGGGCTCCTTGGTTTGCAGACAACATCTTCCTGTTGTAGCCTCACATGGCCAACAAAAAATTCATCTCTCTTGTGTTTCTTTTTATAGCAGTGTAAGCCCATGCATGAGGCTTTCATTCTCATGACCTAATTATCTCTCAATGCTCCAGCTCCTAACACCATCACACTAGAGGGTTAGGATTTCAACATACAAATTTCGGTGCGAACACAAACATTAAACCAGAATGATTTGGTTTCAATGTCTCTGAGCATATTAGATTAATCAAAGGTACTTCAGTACTTGAGTATGGATACACCCATTTGACCTGGCTTTCCATTCTGTCTGGCTGGTAACAGCTTAGGAGTTGGAGGAGGGGAAGGAATCTTCCTCCGTAGAAAAGTTCTACACCCAAGAGGCAATAAGGACGGTGCTTACAAGCACAGAATTGGGATCCATAATTTTGGGTTCAGACTGAGGCTTGTCATCCAAATTCTCCTACTTGTTTCTTGTGTGACATTAGGCATGTTGCTTAACCTCTTGATGCCTCAGTCTCCTCATTGATGAAATGGGGATAATAAATATGATGCTTAACCTTCCACAGAAGTTGTGAAGATTAAATGAGTTAATATAAGCAGCATTCAAAACAATGCCTACCTTTAGCATGCCCTTGATAAGTATTTGCTGTTGTTGCTGTTATGGTGCCTGTAGTGGTTTTTCAGGGTACTATAACAAAGTGCCACAGAATGGTTGGCTTAAATAATGGAAATTAATTTTCTCACAAGTATGGAAGCTACAAGTCTGAGATTGATAATTAACCATGAGCAATCACTATGTCAATGGGTTGTTATTAGTTAGGAAATACTGTGTCAGTCAAGTTGCCAAATGCTGATGGCTGACATGAAGAGGTACATCGGTGTGTGAGCTGGGACTGTTCAGGCATGGCTGAAGGCTGGTGGAATTTACTTGGGTTTCCAATCTCTATAGATCAGTCAGTTTCACACAAGCTGGGTGTGTTAGGTAAGATTCTTTGGGTGGCAAATAACAGAAACCAATTCCAGTTGGCTTAAGCAGAAAAAGGGCTATATTGGGATGATACTAGGAAAACTCATGGAGTCCCAGAAATCACTGAGTTCTTAGGTTTCAGGGCTGGAGACCAAGGCAGGAGTTCTAGGCCTGTGCTTTTCCATTTGCCCTTCCAGTACATTTTCCACCCTTCTTATCCTGCTTTGTGCCTCTATGGACTACATCAGTGAGCTCCTATTTCCTTGACTTTTGATTGAGTTTGGCCAATGGTGTATCCTGTCAGAAGATCAGAGGAAGAAAGGAGAGTGAGGTTAGGATGTTCCTCTCCCTAAATCCTACCTTGGGGAATGCCTTGGAATGGCCAAATCTCTTAGCCAACATTCACAGGTCATCTTAAAGTGGCCTTCTCAGCTGACTCTCTCCTTTTAAGTTCTAGTAACCCCTCTTTCCCTTCATTTCTTTGACCTTAGCTGTGGTAACGGCTGTTTTTACCACCCCCAGGGAGCTGCACTACCACTTGTGGTTTCCTTACATCTTGGTTCACATGCTGTGCTGGGACATATTGGAACTTGAGGAAGGAAATGTCAGGAATACTGAGCCCATCTTTACTTGACGTGTTGACATTTTGTTCATCATAGGTGTTTTTGGCATTAATTTCGATTTTTTTAAATTACTGCATTAAAATATTATTTGTTTTACTTACTGAGATTTTTGGTGTCCCCTTAAATATTACACCTGAGGCCAGTGACTCACTCAGTTTACCCTAGGGCTAACCCTGCATTACATTTTGGTAAAGTGTCCTATTATAAAACCCTCCTCTCTGAGCAAGCAATGTGTGTTGATAGGACCCTGACTGATTTAGATACCTTCTCAAAAACATAGATTGTAAATTGTTGGCTCTCCCACAGTATTTTACCAAAGACATGATTTATATGACCAGTACAGTTTTTAAAATTTTTTG
Organism: Panthera uncia; assembly: GCF_023721935.1. Classification (NCBI taxonomy): domain Eukaryota; kingdom Metazoa; phylum Chordata; class Mammalia; order Carnivora; family Felidae; genus Panthera; species Panthera uncia. The sequence continues at coordinate 60,086,369 of NW_026057584.1, read as the reverse complement.
AATGTTTATTTATTTTGAGAGATACAGAGAGAGTGTGAGCCGGGGAGGGCAGAAAGAGAGGGAGAATCTCAAGCAGGACTCAAACTCATGAAACTGTGAGATCATGACCTGAGCCAAAATCAAGAGTTGGACTCTCAACCAACTGATCCATCCAGGTGCCCCCTATGACCAGTTAAGTTTTGAAGTTCAGTTGACAAGTTTAAAAAATTGGAAGGCCTTCACATAAAAATTGAGATGTCTGGTTTCTCTTGAATAACAACAACAGAAAAGTCAAATAATAGGGCAACATGAGGCCCCTCTCCTACAGGGCAACAATTGGCTGGAGCTGAGTAGAAGCTTCCCCTTTAGACTGGGGATGTGTCTCCTGTTGGCCATAGTCCCCACCACTCCCTTACTGAGTGTTCGTTGCCATAATAAAAGCTGTTGCTTTTATTACACGTGGCCTGCTTGCCCAACTAACCCCTGGAGGTTACTGATTTTGAGATACCTTCTCTAGTTCTGTGCTAAACTCTACTTCTAGCTCCCCACCTCCATAACTTCTGGTTCAAACATGACATTCCCAGAAGAATGGATCAGATTGTCTCAACCTCAGGCAAGTGGCCACCTCAGCACTAAGTAGCTGTGACTAGAGGACAGGTGTGGTTGAGCACCTGCTGGGGGCCCATCCCTGGAGATGGAGAGTGGAGATTTCCAGAGAAGAGGAATTGCTTCTGGAAAGCACGACACTGCAGTGCCAGCTGTTGAATCAAAGTGATATTGTGAACATTTTATATTTTATGGAAGGCTTAATTATTACAGTAAACAACCAAAAATGTCCCGTTCCGTGAATTCTGCAGATTAAATGCTGCCAAGTACAAAAATGGCAAAAAGGAGTGCAATTTGAATTTTATTCTTTATGTGAGCGGTGTCTGTGAGAAAGGAGTGGGGATGTGTTTATGAGCCACAGGCTGGTTCTCCAAAGTTCCATGTAGGACACAGATCCGTAGTGATCTAGTTTGAGGCTGATGGTCTCACACATCTGAAATCCCAGGCAAAGGATGGCAAACGTGTGAGCCTGTGATTCTTTCTCTTGCCTGGCCCATGGCAGACATTGCTGATAATGTTGCAGAATTCCTTGCTGCTAAGCGGCAGAATCCTTCTCGATCCAGCTGTCCAGGAAGGCAGCCCTAAGGAGGTAGAACAGGAAAAAAAAAAAAAAAAAAAAGCCCAAAAGCTCTCTGGGGGACTTATCATGCAGCCTCCTTGAGCTGCTGGGGCCAGCATTTTATTGGCACGTGTGAGAGTTTGGATGGGGACTGCTGTTCTGAGCAGACGAGAGCAGGATGGTCTCAGGTCATCAAGGTAACTCCGCCACGTGTGGTCTTGCTACAAACCCAAGGATTCCGGTCTATGCCCTCTGCTCTCAGAGACCTCAAACAGACACAAGTTGCCTCTTATTTAGTTGTTTTTTTTCTTAATGCTTATTTATTTTTGAGAGAAAGAGAGAGAGCGTGAGCAAGAGGGGAGGGGCAGAGAGAGAGAGGGAGACACTGACTCTGAAGCAGGCTCCAGGCTCTGAGCTGGCAGCACAGGAGGCCTATGTGAGGCTCAAACTCAGAAACTGCAAGATCGTGACCTGAGTTGAAGTCGGTCGCTTAACCGACTGAACCACCAAGGCGCCCCAGCCCCTTATTTACTTTAAAGGCTTGGGTAAGTGATTCTTCTGGGTCACAGTTGGGAAGGTGAGGGGGTGAGCCGTCAGAGGCCTCTGGAGTTAGGCCTGAAGGGGACTCTTCAGAGGGTCCAGAAAGCATTACTTCCTGGGTCCTGGGTGGGGCCCAGCTGAGGAAAAGCCATCAGAGAAGCCTGCTTCTTTTACTCCCAGTCTTGGCTCTCCACCCACAGCAGTGCAGGTACAAATAGTGCAGTCAGCTGTAGACCCAAACTCGACCCCCTTGTTCATTCCCTCCTGCCTCTTCCCTGTTTCCTGATACTAAGTAAATAATCAAACATGGATTGATTTTGTTTGAATGAAAGCCTTGGAATGAAATGGTTGGTCCCCCTCAGGACATGTGCGTGTCCTATTATCCGGAGGTCATGTCTGGACTTCACGGATCCTCTCCTGTGCTGGTCCTCCCCACTCGGCGTTGAGAAGGGCTTTGGAACATGTGATATGAGGAGACGTGGGCTCTTTCTATCAGGCTGGGTGCCCTGTTCAAGTGCCCTTGCCTCTCTGGGCGTCAGTCATCTCATCTTTAAAATATGGGGCTCAGGATTGGTGACTGAGCTCCTTTCAGCTCTCATAGCTAGCTATCAGTTAAGCTCTGAGCTCTCATTCTATGCTCTCTCAGTCACTTAATAAGAGTGATGATGATGAACAATTATTGAGACTTCCTGTGTGCTTGAAGTGGCGGGTAAGACTGTTGTATACATGCTCTCATTTAGTTCTCACAGAAACATGTTGAGGTAGTTAATAATGCCCCATGAATCAGTTACTATTCAGTTCAGCTGCTTATACAGACATGTCCTAAGCAATATGGCTTAATGAAGGCAGAAGTTTATTTTCCTCCTGTGCACAAAATAAGACATCTGGAAGTAGGCCGGGCCACTATTGTTATGGTGGCTCCGTGACATCATCAAGATGTCATCTTTTTCCTCCACCATCCTCAGCACAAGGCTTCAAGGTCCCTTCAAGGTCCAAGATAGCTGCAATAGCTCCATGTCTGTTTCAGGCAGCTGGAAGCAGGAAGAGAGGCTAAAAGGGCCACCTTATTTTGTTCCTAGAGATCCTAACAATACTTCTGATCACAATTCATTGGTCAGCACTTGGTTACACGTTGACCCCTAGCTGCAAGGGAGGCTAGGAGAGATAGTCCTACTGTGTCCCAGCCAGCAATGTAAATATTTGAGTTCTGTTATAAGGAAAAAGTTGAGAGAGGATACCGGAGTGAATTCTAAGTTTCTTCACATCACGTTTGAGCGGCGAGCAAGCAGGGCACAGGGTGGTTAAAGTACTACGACATAGAGTTGTTGGTGAATGAGGCAGGATTTGGAGCTAGTGCACCTGCCTCCAGAGCCTGTGGTCTTCTGTGCTGTGCTCTACGGTCCTCCCTTGAATTCCCGTGCTGCTTCTTTCCCCCTGGCAGGGGCTTCACGCAGCCTTCAGCCCTAAGCTTTCATTCTCTTTCTGTGTCAGAAAAGCCCCTTATTGAAGCTTGATGTTCAACCACCTCCAAAATGTGGGGAAGTCGGGTAGGGTTGTGAGCTCGAGGCCCAGCTGCTCTATATCAAGGAATATTGTCACCAGGAAGGCACAGAACACCTGTGGGGGTCTCCTCTGTGCTGCGGTCATCTTTGGTCCCTCCCCATTTCTGCATCCCTTAGCTCCCTCCATGGTGTTCCCAAATACCCCACAGTGTTCTCAAATGCTGTCCTCCCTTACTAAATCCTGGAATAAATTGGTATCTCTCTTCTTGGAGTGTTCATAGTTAAGAAAACGAAGGAGTAACTTTCTTACTATAAAAGTTAAGATGAGTTTTTTGCTTTTCCTTTTCGGAAGTGGGAGATCCTTCCTAAGCAAAGCCCTTAAAACCAGGCACGACGACTGTTGACTCCTATTCAGTCTGTCTTGTCACCAAAGCCACTGCTGGGAGCTGCCATTCCCTCCTCTTCTTGTCCGTTCAGTGCAGTCTAAGAGCTAGACACTCAAACTGTGTAGGGGACCAGCAGCATCAGGATCATCTAGGAATTGTTAGAAATGTAGGACCTCAGACACGACCTTACACCTTCTGAATCAGAATCCTATTTAACATGGCACATCACAGGCCGCCAAAGCTCTAACTTAGGTCAACAGAGATGCAGAATTTTAAGTGATCATGAATTGAAGAAATTCACCTAAGTAAGAGCTTACTTATTAAATACATTGCTCTCTTTAAAAGAAACTAGACTAAGAAAAAGAGAGCAAGTCAAAATCAGGTACTGACATAAATAATTGCCATTTTTGGACCTCTGTCTACCCAGTGCATCATGTAAATGTCAACAGTTCATTGACTGGTTGATGTATTAGAAGGGAGAACCAGACAAAAGTAGATAAAAATTTTTCATGCTTAGATTTCTTAAGATGCCCTGGAAAAATTACCCAAATCTGTGCACTTAAATCTTCAAATGGCTTTTGCAAACCAAATAAGCTTGGCATTTGGGGTTCACATAATTGGCCAGTTTTGCTAAGAGGCTGCCAAAACACCGTTGTCTAAACAACTCTTTTGGTTTAAGGATACAATCTGGGTTTAAAAGCCAACATGTGACTCACTTCAAGATTGTTAAAAGCTCAGAGGAGAGAGAGCCGTTGTGCTTTCAATCTCTTTATATCCTGTAGTTGTCCAGATACCTGGGAGAATAACAGAGCTATTTACTTCTAGGAGCCCAAGCTTAAATTGTGGAGAGTCTCAACGATTTTCACATTTGGTACACTTGAAATGCTCGCCTCTGGGTTCTTCATGAACAGAGAGGTTCTGTAAGCTGTGTGAAGTGGGAAAAATAACCTACTAGCTGCCATGAGTACTGAGTTAATGCAGGGAAGGGCTCAGTACAGTGTCTGGCAGGTAGTAAGTGCATGTAAGCATTTTGCTGTGACGATGCCTTCCTACGGCACCTAGACATCTGGCTCATGCTCTTTACCTTACAAAGGAGGGCATGGAGACTTTGAGAGATTCAGGGTCTGTGTGCTTCGGGGTCTGGGTTGGGAGTCTTTCTTGCCCTCCCTACCCCCTGGGGGCGGCTCTATGCTGGATGGGCACCCACCCAGCAACTCTGTGGGGATTCTCTTCCTCCCACTCCATTTCACACACATGCCTCGGGGACCCAGGTGAGGGTCAATGGCAAGAACAAAATCTGAGACTGACCCAGGTCCTGAGTTTTCTTGGCACGTTGATATCTGTCCTCACCCCATTCAAAGTCATTTTCACCTTTTCACCCCTGGCCAGGCAGGTGTGGTCTCGGATGTTGCCGGAAACCAAGCCAGCTTGTGACATCTGAGACACTAGCACTGCCGCTATTAACAGCAGAACTGTTTTAAGTGACTACGCTCAAAGCTACTCCTTCCCCAGGGTTTTGATAATTCCTCCTGCCAATTATAGCACTTTGCCGAGATTAACTGATTAATCCTCACCTTACACCCAAGAGACAAAATTAAAGATAATTCTTTCACACGTGTAAAGCGCTTTCATCTAAGGATTACTAGCCCTGATGCATTTGTCTTCCATGACAACATTGCAAGTTTCAGAGGTGACAAGGAAAATCGTTACCGTTTCAAGAACCGGGGAACAAAGAAAACTCCCCTCCAGGACACAGAGGAGGAGATGGGGGTCACAGAGCAGGTACATGTTGGCAAGATCGGCACGGGGATGCTACACCTGTGTTCCTGGGGTCCGAAGGGAAACTTTCAGGTGGGGCCGTGACCCAGTCTGGCCACCTTTCTCCACGCAGTTCACAGTTCCCCAGGAAGCTGCGGAACATGGGGGTTTTCAAGCCCGTGTCTGGCTTCCTACTCTACACTTGTCCCCAGGACGTGGGTTCCTCAGCTCCTCTGCCAAGTTCTGTTTGTGAGTGAGAGGAAATGGAGCCAATAGCCAAATGCTATGGGGGGGGGGGGGGGGAGAAAAATGAAAAAGCCGTTGCAAACTGAGGACCTCAGAAGGGAGTGAAGGTGGGCGGGGTGGGGGAGAGAAGTCAGTCTGCCAACACTCTGGAAGTAACATTTGAGGGAAAGGAGGGGAAAAGAGCAGTCTGTACTTCATGACCCGATGATAGGTTTGCTGTGATTTCTTTGTAATTCCTCTGGCAGCACAGACAGCTGCTACCAGACTGCAGCGGAAGCTGGGGACTGCGTCGTCCTACATTATGACATGGGGGTTCCACTCGGGGCGGGGTGGGGGGGGGAGTCTCACAGACCATGACGGAGATGCCCATGGTCACTTCAGAGACACTTCTCCTGTAGAGGCCAAGCAACTATTTCTTCTAAGCCTCTGATTAGCGGCACAGACAACACTCCTGGAAACACTTGCCGGTTTCCCCTCCTGATGATAGCTGCATCTCCAGAGCTCAGAGCCCTGGGCCTGGGGGGTCTGGTGCCCCTCAAGGCTGCTGCAACTCCCTCCTGGCCTCTGAGCAATAAAGGTGTCAGAAGGAGAGGCTCTTGCTTAGCTCAAAATTCAAGAAAGAGAGGGGCACCTGGGTGGCTCAGTCAGTTAAGTGTCCACTTCAACTCAGATCCTGATCTCATGGTTCATGGGTTCAAGCCCTGCGTCAGGTTCTGTGCTGACAACTCAGAGCCTGGATCCTGCTTCAAATTCTGTGTTTCCTTCTCTCTCTACCCTACCCCACTCACACACACACACTCTCTCTCTCAAAAATAAACAAACATTAAAAAATTTTTTAAAAAAGGAAGTGAATAAGACTGTACATTTACAGAGACTTAAACTCTCTTTGGAACTTGACCATATTTAAGCCTTATGACAAACACGTAAGGCTAGATGGTGAACGGACGTCTCTTCTTTTGCCAGCTCGGCATCGCTTTCTCTGGGAAACCGACTTTTCTTCAACCATTGCATTCCAGTGGGGCTGCTAATCACAGGACTGTACCCCTTTCCAATCCCTTCCACTCCCCACCTCCAAGGCCAGGCATATGGCTCTGGCTGAGCCACTGGACTCTTTGTGCTTTGCGGAGATTCCCTGGGGAAGAGGTTAAGTTGTGCAAAGAGAATTGCCTGTGGACTCTTATCACCAAGATTCCCAGGATGGCCCAAAGCTGGGCTGTTCAGTTCTGTCTTCCATCCTGTGAATTCTTTTCGTTTCCTTCCAATAGTTGTCTTTAGTTTGTGTTTGCTAGAGTCCACCAAAGAAGCCCACGTTGTAAACACCCCCAAGCTGCAAATTGCTGGGAGGCAAGCCCAGGACTTCTCATTCCAAGTCAGAGAGTTCTCATCACACCAACTAGATGCAAAGATGCACAGCGTCATTAAGGGGGGAGAACAAGTGGAGCAGTGCCAGCTCTGAAGGTTTTCTGTAAGCCCGCGAAGCTGCGCATCTTTCCCAATTGCATCACATCAGGACCCATTCTGGGGAACGCAGCCCAAGTTTAATTGTGCTTATGTAGCTGGCACACACCTGCATTCGCCCACAACCGACCCGGTTAGGCCACGCCTCTTTTAAATATTGTTCTTGTTTTAGGGGGCACCTGGGTGGCTCAGTTGGTTAAGCATCCGACTTTGGCTCAGGCCATGATCTTCCAGTTTGTGGATTCAAGCCCCGGATCGGGCTCTGTGCTGATAACTCAGAGCCTGGAGCCTGCTTCAGATTCTATGTCTCCCTGTCCCTCTGCCCCTCCCCTGCTCATGCTCTGTCTCTCTCTCAAAAATAAATAAACATTAAAAAAAATTTTTTTTTAATTTTATTCTTGTTTTATTATTGCCGGATGTGCCTTCGTTGGTAGGCTGATTCTTAAGTGTATTTGCCTACGGGTATATCTTTGCATTTTCTAGACCCTACTGATTTGGCAAACTAGAAGTAGCTGGTATAGTTCAGATGGCGAGGGTAGTGAGGTCGGTGGGTGTGGCTAGTAAAAATTCAGTAGCTGGTAAAATTTTGACAGGTAGGAGAAAACTTTTGGGTGCAGTATATGTGCTAAAACATAGAATCCAGCATTTTCCTTCTTCATACCACATAAAATTCCAGCATTTTACCTCTGGAAACTCATAATCCCATATTAAAGTATAGGCCCTCTCTCCCTCTTGAGACTGTTCTTGTACCTTCTGCAATGGCATTAAATTAAGGATGGGGGAATCTCTTTTGTGAGCCAGATCGTTTCCAGATCAAACTGAGAATTATTGAACCCCTGAATGATTAACCTATTTAGAGAATTTCTAGCCCAGGGCTGGATCCCAAAGGGAGCCAGAAGTGATCCTGAGACTTTTGAACTTTCTCATACTAGTAGCTGAATGACTGAGGGAATGGATGAATGGAGTGAAGAGAGAACAATCCTAGGAGCCTAGAGTGCTAGATGTGCAAGGGAACCTGGTGATCGTTCAGTACAATCCTGTATTAGCTGTCTACGATGCATACCAGATTGCTCCAATTCTCAGTGGCCTAACACAGTAATCATTTATTTTTTCTCATAGTTTCTGTGGGTCAGGAGTTTAGACCCAACCTGGCTGGGTGCTCCTGGCTGGGGGTCTCTCATACAGTTGCAGTCAAATGTCACCTGGGCTGCGGTCATCCAGAGACTTGACTGGAGCTGGAAGGTCTGATTCCCAGGTGGCTTGCTCACATGGCTGGCGAGTTGGTGCAGGCCCTTGGTGGAAAGTTTCAGGTCCTCTCCACGTGGGCCTCTTTGAGAGATGGATGAGTGTCCTCCAGCATGGCAGACGGCGTCCCCTAGAACAAATGATGCAAGAGAACATGGCATGAATACCATGTGGCCAGGATCACGGGGACTTACCTCAGATCCTGACTACCACAAACCCCTTCTCTTAAAACGTGACCAAAGTTTATCATGAAATATTTTCAGACATATAAAAAGAATAAAAACAACTAAGTGGATACTTATGTACCTACCACCCAGTTCAAGAAATAAAATACTATCAATCCAATTGACATCCCCTGGGCATTGACTCACCCCGAGTGCATATCTTCCTCCCCTGTCCCACTGTCCTTAAAACACTGGTATTCTGAATTTCATGTTTATCCTTCCATGCATTCTTTTATATTTCCACTACAAATTTATGTGTCCTTAAACAACATGTGGAGTTGTTTGGCATATTTTCAAACTTCATGTATGGCATCATCCTGTAGGATTCTTTTGCAACCTGCTCTTTTGTTTTCAGAGTTGTATTTGTGAGATCCATCTATATTCATCTGCATAGCTCCAATTCATTTATTTTAGTCACTGTGTAGCACTCCATCGTGTTAACACATCCCAATCTGTTTATCCATTCTCCAGTTGATGGGCATTCAGCTTGTTTTTTTGTTTTGTTTTGTTTTGTCTGGCTATTACACAATGTTGTTATGACAGTTCTTGCAAACTCTCCTTGTGCCCAGATGCAAAGGTTTTTCCAGGGTAAAAAAAAGTTTTTCCAGGGTATAAATCCAAAAGTAGCATGGATAGATCACATGTATGGTATGCACATTTCAACTTTATTCACTACTGTCAAATTCTCTAAAATAGCTGGATTAATTTATATGACTACTAACAATGATTGTTAGTAGTTATTCTTTATTCTATACTATCAAATTAAAAATTTCAGGCCAAGCTGATGGATGTGAAATGATGTCCATTTATGGTTTTAATTTGCCGTTCCTTGACTACCCATGGAGGTTTATCATTTTTTAAAAAATATGTTTGGTTTCCTTCTTCTGAGCACTGCTTATTTATATCTTTTGCTAATGTTTTTTATTAAAAAGTTTTTTAACATTTATTTATTTTTTGAGAGACAGAGAGAGATAGAGCGTGAAGGGGAAAGGGACAGAGAGAGAGGGAGTCACAGATTCCAAAGCAGACTCCAGGCTGTGAGCTGTCAGCACAGAGCCTGACAAGAGGCTTGAACTCACCAGCAGTGAGATCATGACCTGAGCCGAAGTTGGACGCTTAACCGACTGAGCCACCTAGGTGCCCCTCTTTTGCTAATTTTTCTATCAAGTTACTACTCTTTTTCTTATTGACTTGAAAGAGTTCCTCAGAGGTTCTGAATACTAACTTTTATTAATCATACATGTCACTGACATTTTTTTCCTGCCTAGTATTTGTCTTTTTTACCTTTCTGTTGTCTTTGTCGAACAGAATTTTTTAAAAAGTTTATTTATTTATTTTGAGAGACAGAGAGAGAGAGAGACAGAACAAGTGGGAGAGAGACAAAGAGAGAGAGAGAGAGAGAGAGAGAGAGAGAGATTGATTCCCAAGCAGGCTCCACACTCAGTGCAGAGCCCGACATGGGGCTCAATCCCACAACCGTGTGATCATGACATGAGTTGAAATCAAGAGTCAGACACTTAACTAATGTAGCCACCCAGGTGCTCCTCTTTGTTGAACAGAGATATTTTTTAATGCTTTTTCTTTATTTTGAGAGAGAGAGTGAGAGAGCAGAGGAGGGACAGAGAGAGGTGCACAGAGAGGATCCCAAGCAGGTTCCACACTCAGCTCAAAGCCTGACGTGGGGCTCGATCCCTTGACTGTGAGATCATGACCTGAGCCGAAATCAAGAATGGGACCCTTAACCAACTGAGCCACCCAGGCGCCCCTGTCGAACAGAATTTTTAAGTTCATATGATCAAATGTGTCGGTCGGACTTCACGTTTAATCTGGTGGAGACTGCCAGCTGCCTGCCAACATCCGCATCTTCTTTCTTTTCTGTGCTGGTGGTGCTGTGGAGTGCTTCTACAAGTGATATGGGCAGCACCTGCCTCACTTGCTTCCGAGAAAACCTTTGTTTCTGGATGTCCACGCCTACCCCTGGAGCAGGCCAGCACGGTGCCAACCAGAGAGCCCGGGGAGCCTCACCCTGAGGTTACTGGAGCTGCCGCTAGGCTGGCTCTCCCAGCACCTGCAGCGCTCCGGTTAGCTGCCTAGACTCATGACGTCACGCAGACATTGTCTGCGTTTTCTTCCAAAAGTGTCCAAGGTTTCCTTTTCACATTTAGATCTTTAATCTGCTGGGCAGTGACTGTTATGATGGTCACAAGTCATACAGTCTTTTTTGCAAATGGATAAACCGTTGTGATACCCCACCGTTTTCTTTTTTTAATTCCCTACGTGAACGAATCTCAGAGAAATCAAGAGACTGGATCAAGTTCACACAGCTAATCAGTGAATTATAGGTTGTGTGAAGAGCTAGGGTTTACAATATTCTTCCTGAAAGAATATTCCCCTATGAAGTGGGAAGTATCATAACCATCCCAATTTCACCCACGAGAAATTCAGTGTTACACTGCCAGGGCGAGTACCTCGTCTCCATGCCGTAGCTCCTCCTGCTATGCCCTTTTCCTTTAGGACCGTGCCTTAAGAGAGAAAATTCAGCCGAATCAAATCCAGCAAATATTTATCAAGCACCTCCCACACGCAAAGCTCTGTGCTAAGTACACACCAGGATGAGTAAGACACAGCGACACAGACCCTGGGCTGAGGAGCTTACAATCTGGCCAGGGGACAAGGTGGAGTCCTATGTGTTGATGTGTGCGTCCACTTAGGGTATCAGGAAAATCTCTGTAATATTTGGGATTCTACCAGGCAGCCCGGGAGGAAGGGCTTTCTAGGAGCAAGGACGGCCTGAACAAAAGCACACAAGCTGGAAAGTACAGCTGCGTTTAGGACACAGCCAGACTGACCTTGAGTTTGACTGGAGCAAGGTCAGGTGTGAGGTTGTAGCAGATGACGCTGCACCAGTCCAGGCTGGAGTGTTTCTGGGAAAGAGCAGTAATGGCCACCAGAGGTGTGGGGTGAGCGCGCGCGTGCGCGCGCGCGCGCGTGTGTGTGTGTGTGTGTGTGTGTGCGCGCGCGCGCGCGCTGAGTGCAGGGACTGCAGGGGGAAAACTTGGGGGGAGTCAGTTAAAATCATTCCTGCTTTAACTATCTTTGAAAATGTTAACGTGAAGTCTATATCCCTGTATTCTGGCCAGGTTTCTGAACTTTGCAGAACCTCATATCACAGGCAATTTAGGAGGTTGCAAAAAAAATGTATTAGCTGAGGATTTCTCTTCCAGAGCCACTTTCCCCTCTTGTGGAGCTGGCACGGCGTGTGCCTGTGTACAGACCCTGAGAGACATGGCTGTTGGTCTCCAGCTTGGTATCAACTACTCTCAGCAGAATTTTTTGGCTCTCTGAATTTCTCCAGCAGCTCATGCTTATACGCTTCTTAATGTGACCAGTCTTCTCCAAAGTACTTCAGGGATGGAGGCCCTGCCTTGTTCATGGTTATGTTCCCAGAGCCTGGCCCCATGCCTGGCACAAGGCAGGTGCTCCACACACATTTGGGGGATGAGTGAGTGGACGTTGGAAAGGAATGAAAGAATGAATTCCCTGTAGCTGCACACGGCGGCTGTCACGGCACAACTGTGCACAGGACAGCCAAGACAAGGTGCCCAGATAGCTGCCTTACGCTGAGTTGGCGAGAGACCAGAAAGAGTTTCTGGAAGTCTGGACCAATGAAGATACAGTCTCAGCTGCTGTCACAGAGACCCAGCTTATACAAGATAGAGGTTTATTTCTCTTGTATGTAATAGTCCAAGCCAGTATGTGCTCAGTTCTACAGAATTGTCAGAGACCCAGGCTCCTTGGGCTCTGTCGTTCCCCCACTCCCCCGGCCCCCCCAAAGTGCTGCCTTATCCACGGATCCCCCATTACATCCACATTCTAGGCAGAAGGAAGGGGGAAAGAAGGAAGGAAAGGACATGCTCCTTCTGTTTTTTTTTTTAAGTTTATTTATTCATTTTGAGAGAGAAAGTGCGCACCAGCAGGGGAAGGGCAGAGTAAGAAGGAGGGCAAGAATCCCAAGCAGGTTCTGCACTGTCAGTGCAGAGCTGGACACGGGCTCAAACCTACAAACTGCGAGATCATGACCCAAGCTGAACTCAAGAGCCAGATGCTCAGCCGACTGAGCCACCCAGGCGCCTTGCTTGCTCCTTGTGTTTAAGGGCACAGCTTGAAAGTGGCACGTATGCCTTCTCACATCCCATTAGCCAGAACCTAGTCACTTGGCCATACCTAGCTGCAAAGGAAGTTGGAAATGTGCGGTCTATTCTGACAGCCAGTGCCGAGTTAATTATTATCTTAGCTATAGAAAGAGAGACTAGATATTGGCGAACAGCTTGCTATTTCTGCCATATAATGTAGCACAGATGTGAGACGCAATTGCAGACAGAAGAACCTGGTGATTCACAAATAGAAAGGATTTATTTTGAACAGATGTGTCAACATTGATGCTAAAAGCCACAGCCTGCAATTACGTGAGGACAGCGTGAAAATGAGCATTGTTTTCAAATGCAAAGAACAGTGGCATGTTTTCATGAGTTTGCTTTGGACATTATAAATCTTCCGTCTGCTTCTAAGAGAGGAAGTGGCTGATCAAACATGCCTCTGCGTCACGAGCATAAGAGCAATAGTGATGTGAAGGGGAGAAATAGTGCACCAGACTCGTGTAATTGTGTGGTTGGACATGTCCCTGTTTAAGTGATCAGGCCCTGTCTTAGCACGTTTTCTGTTTGAGGGGGTCACTATTGGTAGTTGTCTACCAAAGCTGTCCTCCCTTTCTTCCTGGGTACGTGACTAGACTGTACTTTCCACCCACCTTAGACGTATGTGTGGCAGTGTGACCAAATTCTGAGCATTGTGTGTCATTCCCAGGCCTAGACCCAAAGAGTTTGGGTGCCCCTCCAACACTCTCTCCTCCCTTTGTACCAGTGGCAACCTCGCTTTGACCAAATAGACAACAATAATGCCTTAGGGAGTGGCAAACAAGAAGACTGTCTCTGTGTCTTGTCTCCTAGACAAGAGCTGCCCACCAGGCTGGTGTGCTCATCTCTGACTATCACATGAGAAGGAAAGAAACTTCTTTGCTCTCTACTCTACTCTATTGTTAGGTCTTTTGGATATAGTAAGCTAGCCTTTTAGCTTAACTAATCTACACTTCCCACATGGTCTCTGCAGCCCCCAAGCGTGGGACCATGGGTAGGGATGTGATTGATCAGGGTTGCGTGCTCTAATCCACCAGCAGAGAATGAAGTTGTTCTTTGTGACCTACCTCACAAACATATTTCTGTCCAGCTTTTTCAATTGCATTCTTTAAAAAAAATTTAAATTTAATTTAATTTAAAATTTAAATTTAAATTGTCTCTGCCAATTAAATTGCAAGTGTTAAGTCATTCTAATGAAAATTTCTATGAGATTGTTTATGTTTATTGTAATAACAATGATTTAAAGTTGTAAGAAGAATAAATGGAAAAGAATAACCAAGAAAATATAGAAAAATAAGAATTTGGGGGAAGGTTTTCCCTACCAAACATCAACATTATTAAAATGCTATAATATATAAGTCAATCTGACATTGTTTCAAGAATAGACTTGCAAGTTAATGGATATAAGAGAAAATCCTGATAATTGTGTACACATGCATACACATTTATATGAGTTTTGCACATTATAAATGTATGCTCTATATTAGTAGGAAAAAGTAACATTGCTCAATTAATGATCATGGGATGATAATTGGTTGACTAAATAGAAAAAAAGTTACATATTGATCCCCATTAAAAATAAGACTGATATTTTTAAAAAACATTTTTAAAATAAAGAAACTATAGGTAAATATTTATCTGATCTTGCAGCAAGAAAGCAAAAGATAAAATCATAAGAGAAATAGTTGATATATTTGACTACCCAAGAATTTAAAAATTTAAGTAAAAAAAACCCATAAGCAAACCTAAAAGATAATTGACAATTGAGAAAAAAAACCAAAAAACCCAGCAACTAAGAGCCTTTCCATGTAAAGAGCTCTTCAAAGCAATAAGAAAAAACACCATAAAAATGGACAAGGGACCTGATTAGATAATTTGTAACAGCCAATTAATATATGAAAAACTCCAACTTTTAGTGATCAAGTAAATGATAATTAAAATAACAGTGTAGTATAGGTCTTCATTTATCAAATTGTCCAAAGTTTTTAAAAGTCATATCTAGGGGCGCCTGGGTGGCTCAGTCAGTTGAGCGTCCAACTTCAGCTCAGGTCATAATCTCATGGTCTGTGAGTTCAAGCCCTGCATCAGGCTCTGTGCTGACAGCTCAGAGCCTGGAGCCCGCTTTGGAGTCTGTGTCTCCCTCTTTCTCTGACCCTCCCCCGTTCATGCTCTGTCTCTTTCTGTCTCCAAAATAAATAAACATAAAAAAAATTTTTTTTTAATATAAAAAAAAGTCATATCTAGTGGTGAAATGGAAATTCTTACACATATAGAGTTATAACTCATCAGACCCTTTCTGGACAAATTTGGCAATTTGTATCAAAAATCTTTTGCATATTTATATTCTTTGATGAAACAATTACATGTCTAGGAATTTACTGTATGGATATAACCAGGGATCTCCTAAAGATTTATGTGTTAGGCATCATGCTATTAATCACAGAGAAAAATAATTTTAAAAGCCACAAAAGATATTGTTTGAATATCTTTTGCTTGGTCCACATGGTGGAATTTTATACTGCCATTACAACAGTATGTTTTTGAAGAAAACCTGATGAAGTAGGAAAATACTCAGAATCTAACAATGAGTCAAACAAAACAGGATACACAATGGCTTACAGGCCTTCCATAATCTGACTCTCCCCACCCACTCCCCATTCTGACCCCTCTGCCTCATTCTACTCCAGCTACTCTGGACTCCTGAATCGTCTTCTTTTTTAAATATTTTTTTTACTGTTTTTTATTTATTCTTGAGAGAGAGATACACACACACAGCATGAGCGAGGGAGGGGCAGAGCGAGAAAGGAACACAGAATCTAAAGCAGACTCCAGGCTCTGAGCTGTCAGCACAGAGCCCGACGTGGGGCTCACACTCATGAGCCCTGAGATCATGACCTGAGCCGAAGTCAGACACCCAACTGACTGAGCCAGCCAGGCGCCCCCTGAATCTTCTTCCAACACTTGCAGCCCCAGGACTTTGCACTTTCTCTTTCCTCTGCTGAAACGCTGCCCTGAGACACCTCACAACTGCTTCTTCCCTTTCTTCATACTCTGGTTGAATCACCTTGTCCGCCAGATCATCCCTGGCTGTCCCATAAAAAAATAGTGGCCACCCCTCCCCCCACTCACTGCCACCCCATACTTCCTGTCCCCTACCCTACCTGATTGTTCTCTATTGCATTTATTGCTGTCTGGCACATGGCACATTTTCACGTTTGTTTATTGTTTGTTTCCCCATGAGCAGTGCCAGCCGCAGGAGAGGCAACTTGTCTGATTTGCTCATTGGTGCATCCCCAGCGAATAGTACGTAGGTCATCAATAAATATTTGTGAGATTAATAAATAACTCTAGTAACAATATTATATGACTTTTGTACAGAGACCTTAGGTTTTAGGTAGATACTGCTCTAAAGGATGAGGATGTGGCCCACCAGATATTAACTGTGGTTATTGTTGTGTGTCCAGCCTACTGGTGACTTTTGTTACCTCTTTAAGCTTTGCTGTGTTTTTGCAACTATTTGCCATAAACATATGTTATGATAATGTGTTGTTATCACTTCAAAATTCCATGAGTTTTAAAATCACTCAATACCCTAGCCGGCCAAATGTTCCAAAGCATAGAAGGATTTTCTTTCTTTTTTTTTTTTTTTAAAGTTCTCACTTTTTCCACTTTACAAACCTAGTGACTCTTCCACAGGGCTATATTTTATCAGCTACTGACTGCCTCCTGGTATTTCCTTCCTCTCTGCCTTCCACTGCAACAAGCACCTCAGTGACGAGGAATTACTTTGGGGGCACTTTTCAGTTTACAACAGCAATGTATTACTCCACATCCCATGTCCTTGGCCCGGTGCCAGCCTGAGAATTGCCAAGCCTCCCTTCTCCTCCCCCTCTTCCTCTTCCCCCTCCTCCTCCTCCACCTCCTCCTCCTTGTCACCCTTCCTTCTCCCCCTCCCCCTCCTCCCAGCCCAGACTCTTCCTCGAGTTCCTTCCTGGGCCCTGCACTGCCAGGTGCCTGGAGGCCTGAGGGAGTGGCCTGTCACAGGTCCTTGGGCCTCCAAGGGGAAGAAAAGGTTACTTGGGAGTCATTAGCCAAGAACCAGAGAAACCTGGTTTGGTAGGCTGGCTTGTTAATCCCCTTATGAGACCTAACTGTAGGGCCTAGCTCCCGAGTTCCACCTGCAGGAGAGGGCGGGCTGCTAGTGCTGTGAGGAAGCCATGGCCCTGCAGTCATATGGACCCACAGGGGCCTGAGCTGTAAGATTCTTTCTTTGGAAGGAGGGTTACTCTGTGTCCCAAACCTTGTTTGTACTCTCATGCGTACCTTTAGTCTGGAGTACCTAGCTGCATGAGATGAATGAAAGATTAGCACTCACAAACAGGCACTTGGCTTCGCTTCTCATAGCACCTCATTTTTAAAAAAAAATAATTATCCAAGTACAAAGAGTAGCCATCTCTTGAAAACCAGAAGCACACCCACAACGACCAGTGCGTGCACAGGCCTGGACTTGAAGAAAGGAAGCCACCAAAACAGGATAAAGCTCCTCCTCATGCTCCTCCCAGGGTCCTGAAGGTGGTCAGCATTTTCAAGGTGAGGTGAAGGACATTGAGCATTACTTGCAGGCTCAGTGGGGAAGCCACCGATGCCTGAGCCAGTCAGGGACAGCATTGGCTTTGAGCAAAGGGGACTCTGTGCCAGGTGGTGGGAAGGCATGCCCCCCCCAGGACTCCAGGCGGACCAGCAGCTCTGGCGGTGGTCTGCCCGGGGGCGGGGGTTGGGGGGGGCTTTCTCTTCCCAGCCTCTTAAATATGGGTTACACGACTGGTAGTTGCACCTTCTTCGAAGGTGCAGCAATGTGCTTGGCAGTGCTTGGTATTTCTGCACCATAGCTGCCCTGGAAAGAACCTGAAAATGCATCCACTGTTCTAGGTTGGTCCCTGCCACCACTTAAAAATCTCAACCCCCTACATTGGCCCATCCTCTGCACTTTTTGAACATGGGGCATGCCTCTGTGTACTACTCACCATATAGGAGTTATCTGTTCATGTGTCAGTTTCCTTTCCTGGACACCCTATCTTAACTCGTATTTGTAGATCCAGTGTTTGGCCCATAAGAAGTGTTCAATCAGTATTTCATGAACCTATTTTTGGAGTCTATCTTTGAAAGTTCATTGTGAAACCTTCCAAAAAAAAAGGTGACTCCTTGGAAAAGACTCATGGGGATACTTCTGGGGATTGCCTGTTTCTGAGTCTTTCAAAGCTGAAGGGAGCAGGGGGTCTCTAGGGCATCAGGGGCACTCCGTGTCTCAGATGGAGTTTGTTACTACTATTTGATACGATGATTGTCACAGTGGAAATCTCTTACACGTGTCTAACATGACACAATTTAAAGCCCTTTCAGTTTTCTAGTCACTTATTACGTTCTGATCTCCAAGACATGATCTGGGGGGCCATATTTAAAAATCTTATAAAAGTCAGATAGCCTTTGTGATTTATCTGAAAGCTTAGTTTTAGAATTAGCACCATTTTTCATTCATTCAACACACATTTATCGCATATCTATCACGGGCCCGTGGAAGACGGTAGAAGACACTAAAGTACACAGATGAGAAGTCACGATTGCTGCTCAGGTTGGAGGCATTGCTACAAAGTGTAAGGACTATGATGAAGGTTTCATTAAAGGCTATGGGAGCTATGGGCGAGAAGGCTCACCTCTGCCCGGAGACAAGTGGAGAGAGGTGTCAGAGCAAGATGATGGTGATGTTGAGGACGAGGATGGTGATGACGCTGCTTACCAATATACGGTGCTTACCACGTGCCAGGCATTCCCCTGGGTGCTTTATACATAGCAACTCACTCAATCCTCACAACCACCCCATGAAGTAGGGGCTCTTATTATTTCCATTTTATAGATGAGAAGATTCAGGCCTACAGAAACCAGATAAGTTGCTCAAGATTATACTAGGAAGGGGTGGACATCATCTGCTATTTCTTGGGTTTCTGGACCAAAAAACAGCAACAGTAATACTGGGAAAGAATAGGGTCTTTGGCTACTGCCCAAACCGCTTTCCTTGGCCCCTTTCCTGTGGTGCCGTCCATTTATTTCTTGAGCCAGTCCTTGAGCTTGGCGGTATGTTGAGAGCCTTCCCGTACAGATGGTAAGCCTGGCTTGTGGCCCTGGCCCCAGGTACTCAAACAGCCCAGCGTGGATAAAGAGCAATGGTTAAGACATGGGATTTCAAATTAGACAGCCGTGGGCTGCACTTCTGGTCCCATCCATTCTTAGCCATTGACCTCTGAGCCATAAGAGGTTCTCTGAACCTAAGAAATAGGGATAACAGCCGTACCTATGCCTCTGTGGCCTCACACGTCAGCTACTTCTTGCTCACCCCACCCCCCTCAACGATGAGGCCCCTGAACCACACAGATGCTGAAAATGAGCCAAAAAGCATGTGGAGTTCCCTGGCACGATTGGAGCCATTGTTCTGCCACTGGGGAGGGCCCCCTGGCAGGGGAAGCAGGCAGAGGGCTTCAGTGCCTTCAGCAGACATCTGCCTCAGAGATTTCCTCTGCCTTGCTGTTGGGAGATGTAAGTTTTTCCTTCAGAGGCTGAGGTGAATGTAGTTGAAAGCAACTACTTCATGGAAACAACAGTGGTGACGGGCCGGGGGGCTGGAAGTGGTCTTAGCCCGGGGTTGTGTCCCTGGGGTACACTCAGAGAAACCTTGGGGCCAACAGCACACGCTCTGTTTACTCAGGGGTTTCCTCACTGAACCCGCTGAGGAAACAGCTTTGTAAGGAAAGGGAAAACATGGGTTAGGCAAGGTCCTCCGTGGGCCTGACGGAGTCCAAGTGGCCACCTACAAATTGCCTTCTAATTCAGTGCCAAGTGCCCGCCCTGCATGGGCTTAGGGCCAGCTGTGTTACTCCAGGCCCTTCAGAGGCGCCAGCCTTATGGACACCACCTCCTGGGCGCACCGGGTACTTTTTAGGGAGGGCCATTAACTCTTCTAAGCCTTTCAACTGCTTAAGTAATTTTGAGAAGAAGAAATTTGCCTGTTTGTGAAGAACTATCTATTTCTTTACTAACTTCATTCCAGTCACCGTCATCTGTGGTGGCAGGGGTTTTTAAGGCATACTGATGCATCACAATTATGCTGTGAAAGGTTATGGTAGTAGCAAGAATGAGGTTTGTCTAATGAGGGCTGCCCTTCAAAAAAGAAATTCATGCAGCTCTTTGACAATGAAGGGCAGGCGCCAGAGGTCTCATGGCTCTGGAGCCTTAGCAATGCTGGCAATGGAGGTACAAGGCAGAGGGTGGAAGGCAAGAGGGAGGGAAACGGCAAAAGCGGGAACGTAGTCACATATAGAGTTTGACTCTGTAGGGTCTGCCAAATGACTTTATTGGCGGTAAATAGATGATTTTGTCATTCTCTGGACTCCCAGCTACCTGCGATCAGCTGTGAGAAACACTGGATCCTTTCTGGAATTGGACTGTTTTAGGGGAGGGTAAACAGCATCGTCTACCTTAATGCAGTGGCCCAAGTGCTTGCCACGTGCTGGCACCGTGCTTCCTGCCCAGGAGAGATCAAAGAATGTGTTGCTGCTGCAGGGGTGGTGTGCCTGTAATTAAGATCAAAAACAGCAGCATCTAAGGAGCAGCAAGAGCCTCTTGTAGGTGATGTTCCAGGGAGGAGCCATGGAGGAGGCAGATCTCCTGGCCCTGAGGGATGACAGGACAGAAGCAGGGAGTGGGAGTTGGGGTTGGGCCAAGCACACAACATTCCACAGCTGGCTTTTCAACCCGGCTGTAGTACAGTCTTTGAGGGAAAACTCTTCCCTGCCTTCAGATCCTCCTTCCTGCCAGGGATTACTGGCCCCTGACCAGTCAGTATGAAGGACTGGATCTGGGACTCTGGGAAGTCTCTGGACTCTGGGCTCTTTGGCATCCTGGCAAAGAAGCCCCAGTGATACATATGTACTGGGAAATAAGGGAAATTGAACTGAGGGAGACCCTGGACAAGCTCAGGGAGGTTTTGCTGGTTGGAGAAATAAGCATGGTGCCTACTTGGGAGCGCAGCCCCAAGAGTTACAGCCGACAGAGAACAGGGGTCTGCAGAGCCTGGTACCCTTTCTGGTTCTGACGTTCAAGTCCGCAAACCTCCTGGCCCCTCCTCCAGGGACGTCCACCAGATACAGCATCATGTGATCTGGACTCTTCTACCCAAGACCAATGCCCACCCCACCTTGTTGACCTGACTGTCCCATGGGCGTATTTAACCTCCTCCCCCATCGCACTTTGCAACTGTTTCAAAGAATGTTCTCCTTTTTGTTTTCTCCTTCAAGAATTTTATAGCAAAGAAGAATCTCAGAATGGTTGGTGCAAATAATGAGAAAAGCAGGATTGGATGGGTAGTTACAGGGTCAGGGGATCTAGAAGAAGAAAGACTTCTTTTCCCTTGTCACTGCATCCAGTTGGGAAATACTTTCAGCCATTCCAAGAAGTGTGAGCATTGAAAGGATTTAATGCACCTTGGTAGGAAAGTGCATCATGTATAGTACCTTATATTCACAAGATTTTATACATAATCAAGAATATCATTTTGAATCAGGGAAGGGTGTCAGATTGACCTTGGACTGCTACAACTAGCATTTACTATGATGCCTGCAGTGTACAAGGCATCTTGATGACAGAGCTGAGAATGTTCTGGTCTGTAGCATCCCAGGGGAAGGATCCAGAGAGGAAAGATTTTTTAAAAGAGTTGAACAGCAGTCCTTAGAATTCAGTGCCTTATTCTGCTTTAGCGAGACCATTCTTGCCATATATTTTTTTTTACAGTGCAGACTACTTAGTTTACAAAATGTGTTTTTAGAATGTCATTTAATGTGTGCTCTGGTAACACATTATTTCATTTCAATCTTCGTGTGTTTTTAGGATCTAAGCATGTTTAACTCAAATTCTCTGTGTAGGGTCTGTGTTTAGGCCTTTGCTACTTAGCATGTTTACTTTATATTTCTAGCTGGAAAAGTCTTAATAACAGAATCTTTTTTTCTTTTTGTCAAAACGAAGCCCTACACAATGGTAAATTTTTCGCAAAGCAGCTGTATTTTCTGTTGCCACATCGGAATGTGCATGTGACCTTGCCTCTACTTTTTCAAATGCATGGCTGCCACAGTAGGTGGGATCCTTATCATCTCTCCCTTTTATTATTATAATTACATAACTGCTTTTCTTGCCTTCATTCTTATTCCCCCTCCTATTCATCAGCCACACGGTTGTCAAACTGAATTTTGAAAGTACAGGTCTAAGAAAGTTGACAACACGTGGGCAAGGGTGTGTACAACTGAGTTATCTCAGAGATGCTGTGGTGTGGATGGTGCAGCCCCTTGGAAGGGCAATATGGTCGTATCTATCAGAGTTATGAAAACATACGCTTTGACTTGAAATTCCACCTCCAGGGATTTATCCTATAGACATCTTTGCATATGCAAAGATGTATGTGTGAGGATGTCAATCAAGGCATTGTTTATAAGGACAGGGTACTAGACGCGAGCTAAAGGACCATTGGCAGGAGCCATTGAAATGGATGATGGTAACTGGATGATGGAGTTTGTAAGGGCCATTTGCTGGTTGCTACCCTAGAATCCATTCCTTTTCGCCCCCTCCTAATGGGTGGTTGGTATTGGCCCCACTCCCACCTCCGAGGGTTCCGAGGGTGAACCCAATTGGTGGAAGCAAATCAGTCCATCACATTTCCCTGCCCTCAGGACTGTTTCGTGTAAAAGGAAATCTTGTCCCATCAGAATGAATATGAGGCTTGGAATAGCTGTACCCGTGAGAGGAAAGCCTGGAGCTTCTGGGGGACCTGCTGAAGGTGCTAATCCAAGGATTTGTGGCTGGAGGAAGGAGTCTACTGATGGCAATCTAGGTGACTTGTCTGAGCTGGTTTGAGGTAAGTTGTCTTTTATTTGCGACGATAATGATCCTCAGTGCTAAAGAATGCTGAACAGCCATGGAAGAAAATGAAGTTGATCTACTTTCGTCCATGTGGAATTATCTCTGTGATACTTTGTGAAATGAAGGTTAAACAATGAATATAGACTATATTCCCTTCTACATAAACAAAAGTCTGTGAGAGTAAGTGCCTGTGTGTGTGTGTATGTGTGTGTCTGTGTGTCTGTGTGTCATGTGTATAAGTGGTCTCAGCTAGCCGGTGCAGTGTCTTTGAACAAATTAGGAAACAATACCCTCTCTGGTGCATCTGGTGCATGCCGGGGAGCAACTTGGTCAGTGAGTGGACTTATTCCCTGGGTTTGGTGGCTTTGTGCAGTACACAACCTATACAACAATGTAGATGTATTGATCTATAGATCATAGATGTATATAGATCAATAGATGTATAGATGTCTAGATCTCTGGTAGAGTATATGGAAAACTAGAAATAAATGTTACTTATGGGAAGAGAAGACTCAGAATTTGGTGGTAGTGGGCAGAAAGGAGTCTTGTCCTTCTGTACTGCACTTGAGGGGTGTTTGAATTTTGCTACTGTGTATGCAAATTACTTTTTCAAAACCTTCATTTAAATAAGTAAGAAAGCAAACCAAAACACAGGTTTGATCTTAGTTACTCCCTTGCTTAAAACAAAACAAAACAAAAAACAAACAAAAAACCCTTTACTCCTCATGGAGAAATTCTAGATACTTGAGCACATCATGCAAAGGTTACAACTGGCCTCTGCTGCCATCTCTCCTTGTCTCTGGCTGCTCCCTCCCTTCATGCTGCATTTCAACAAGGCAGGTTTGTCAGAGGTTTATCCTACAAAGCATGCGTGTTGGCTTCTGGGCCTTTGCACATGCTGTTCTGCTCTTCCCCATACTCCACAAAGGACTATTGTCATCCTCTGGGGCCTTCTTTCTTGGGAACGTCAACAGGCCTTGTGCTTTTCCCTGTCTTGCTACCTACCACAGTTTATTGTAATTGTTTGCTTATCTGTGAGTGAACTCTTTGAGACCATTGACTGGATCTAGGACGGTCAGTGCCAGTGACATGATTGGAAGAGGCACCTCATAGCTTTTCCAAGAACAAATGGAGATAAGTTCAGATACCAGCTGTCTTTTTGCTAGGTTGTGCTTTCCCTTTCAGATTTCCGTTCTCTCGCAGCTGCAAATTCTCATCTATTCTTTTATCTCTCTGCCTAGTAGCATTTAGCCAGGTTGTAGCAGAGTGAGAGTTTCGAGCCCAGAACAGATTGCATTTCCTCACTCTTAGTAGTTCAACAGAGTCCTCTTTCACTTCACCAGGGATGCATCTGAGATTCACAGCAGGTCCAATGACCTGCTCTTTGTCTGCCCTGCTACGTATGCAGTCTGTCATGAAGTGTTCATCCAGTTTATAAATTGAGAAAGCTGGGAAGCATAGGAAAGAGAGAAGAGCATTTGTCTGTATACGTGTACGTATATATGCAATGTGTCTATATCGTAAAATATAGTCTTGCACATCTGTTCCGTCCAGCAGTCTGTCCGCTTGGTAAGCCCGGTAACCTGGAGACTTGAACAAGAGCTATTTCTTTTTTTTTTTTTAATTTTTTTTTCAACGTTTTTTATTTATTTTTGGGACAGAGAGAGACAGAGCATGAACGGGGGAGGGGCAGAGAGAGAGGGAGACACAGAATCGGAAACAGGCTCCAGGCTCCGAGCCATCAGCCCAGAGCCTGACGCGGGGCTCGAACTCACGGACCGTGAGATCGTGACCTGGCTGAAGTCAGACGCTTAACCGACTGCGCCACCCAGGCGCCCCGAACAAGAGCTATTTCCACAGAGCCTTCATTCCTGGTAAATGATTACCTGGCCCAGGAGAAATCTGCCATCTGCACAGAAAATCAATGAGGCAGTATCTTTCCAGGAAAGAGACGTGGTGAGGCAACAGTGAACTCCTCGTTCAGAAAGCTGGCTGGGCTTGCTCAGGGAAGAGCTGACCCACTGCCGGGTCAGCCACTGCTGGGGCATCACAGGAAAAGACCTGGCTAATGATGCATAAGGAAAATGATGAGCCAGCAGACCCATTTCTGGTTTCGGCCTTCAAGAGCAGTGGTTGGTTGAGGATGCTCGTGTTGGGGTCTGAGGAAGATGCGGTGTCTCTGATGTTGGTCAACAGATTCAGGGCTGCTCCTAGGCTATGTAGTGTCTTTGTATGAATCAGGAGAAAAGCGCCCCTTCTGGGCTGACACAGCCCCACACTTGGGCACAAGCCTTGCAAGTTGGAGGTGCCTCTGTCCAAAGAAAGAGTGTTCATTACTCTGGGTGGGCACATCGCCAGGCCAGACCTCTAGATCTCAGCTCCCACTTCGCTTCTCAGCTGGGATCCATGATGCAGCACATGAATTGTGCAACCATACCTGTGGCCCAGAAGGCATAATGTTGGGGAAATTCAGAAAGCAGAGGTGAAAGAAAAGTGAATTGATAACTGATGGCTCTACCATTATTTAGGGTAGTTTTCCTCAAAGTGCAGAGCGCCCTATCAGCCTCCCCTCAAGTACTTGACAAGAACACATATTCCTGGGACCCACCTCAGAACAACTGAATTAAACTCTCTGAAGGGTGGGTGGGGCCCAGCAATCGGGATTTTTAACCAGCCCCCTAGATGTTTCTAATGCCCACCGAAGCCCACGAATTGCTGGCTTAGCAGCTGTTCTGTCAGAAGTCCTTGGGATCTGCCATATTTGGGAATCTAGGGCTATCTGACTGGACAGAGGAAAAACAGACCATGGCTTCTCTGAGCGCTACAGTGTCATCTCGTGTGTCCTTGAAGCCTTCCTGAAGGCTGCTTCTCTGGGGCTAGGGGCTGATGTCATTGTTTTTTCTGGCACCACTGCTTTGCTGTTTCTAAAAAGCACTTTTAAAAGTATCAGCTTTTAGGATAAAAACTCTAGGAATCTTGAAACAAAGAGTGTGTCGGACTCATAATGCCACACTTGTCCTTCCTCCTCAGCCTCAGGCTCATTTCCTGCCTCCTAGTCCTGTGGTAGAGTGTTTCAGGCTGAATCCCTTTCAAGGAAGTCTTCTGGAGACACTCTGTTTCCATTTCAGCTTCCATCTTATGTGAAGGTTAAGTTACATTATCCTAAATTCCAAGGGGCTGATGAGCTTGCTTTGTTGAACTGGTATTTCTGTCATTTTGAGTAATGCTTGAAATATGAATGTGATTGCCCATATCTGGCCACCCTTCTTTTATTTAGAGAGTTTCACTGGAGCGGAATTTTAGCTGAGCCCACATGTGCAGATACCCATTGCTTGGGACCACAGTGCTTATACAACTCAGCCTCCATCCCTTGGGGGGTGACATCATTCATAGACATTGTTCACTACTGTAGAGGGAATGCTTGTGTCCCCTCAAAATTCATATGTTAAATCTCAACCTCCATCGTGATGGTCCTTGGAACTGGGGCCTTTGGGAGGCAATTAGGTCATGAGAGTAGAGCCCTCATGAATGGGGATTATGAAAGAGATCCCAGAGAACTCCATTGCCCCTTGCCCGCTGTGAGGACTCATCAAGAAGATGGCCGTCTATGTGGGTGCATGGGTGGCTCAGTTGGTTGTGTCCGACTCTTGATTTCAGCTCAGATCATGATCTTGTGGTTTGTGGGCTCGAGCCCTGCGTCAGGCTCTGCACTGACAGTGTAGAGCCTGCTTGGGATTTTCTCTTTCCCTCTCTCTCTGTCCCTCCCTTGTTCTCTCTCTCTCTCTCTCTCTCTCTCTCTCTCTCCCCCTCTCTCAAAATAAATAAATACACTTAAAAAATACATTGAATAAATACACTTAAAAAAAAAAAAGAAGATAGCCATCTGTGAACCAGGAAACAAGCCATTGGCAGACACTGAATCTGCCTGCGTCTGGATCTTGGACTTCCCAGCCTTCAGAACTGTGAGAAATAAATGTTTGTTGTTTAAGCCACGCAGCCTGTGGCACTGTTGTTACAGCAACCTGAGCTAAGACACATTGTTGCCTCTGTGCCAAGCACTGTACAAGATACACTAGTGTGAGAGGTTGAGCACATGCCCTACCTTCCAAGTATTTAATCGAGACCCCCCACTGTCCAGTATGGCAGCCACCAGCTACACGTGCTGGTGTATTTCAAGGCTACTGAGCACTTGAAATATTCCAGTGGCGATGTGCTGGAAATGTAAAATACACACCAGATTTGAAAGACTTCAGGAGAAAAAAAAGAAACAGGTGAAATATCTCATTAACCATTGTTTTATATTGATTGCATGTTTAAATCATAGTATTTTAGATATGTTAGGTTAACTAAAATTCATTATGAAAATTGATTTTACCTATTTATTGTGACTTTTGAAAATGAGTCCGCTAGAAAATTAAAAATCACATATAAAGCTCACATTATATTATTATTGGACAGTGCTGCTCTGGAGGGTGGGAAAGACACATAACCGATTACAACCATAAAGCCACGTGATTACTTTTGGGATAGTGGAAGGACATGGTGAGCTGGGAGCAGTTTGAAAGAGCCCTAAGTCAGCCTTGGGAGCTAAGGGAAGCCTTCCTGGAGGAGGTGATATCTAATTGAGACCCCAAAGCTGAGTAGCAGGGAGGTGCAGAGTGAGGTAGTGAGGGGTATCGGAGGTGACAGAGTGTGGTACGTTTGGGGAGCTATAAGCAGTTCAGGGAGGCTGTAACTGGCTAGTAGGAGTGGGGGAGAAATTGCCTGGAGAAGGAGTTGGGAATTGGGGAGGGAGGGGGCACTCTGCTGAGGGAGAGCTCTGACCTCCTTTTGTTGGAAATGGATATTGGGTTTCCTTTCCATCTGGGATGGGCAGTGGAGGGGGAGGAAATGCTCAGCAGTAGCATTGGGGGTAGGAGACACGTGTTTAAATATTTGTCCCTTTTGCCAAGTGTGGAATTGATGAACTAGAGCAATTCTTTTTTTTTTTTTTAAGTTTTTTTAAGTTTATTTTATTTATTTATTTTGAGATGGGGGGAGGGGCACAGAGAGAGAAGAGGAGAGAGAGAATCTAAGCAGGCTCTGTGCTGTCAGCTCGGAGCCCAACATGGGGCTCGATCTCACGAACCCATGAGATCATGACCTGAACCAAAATCGAGAGTTGGCTGCTTAACTGACTGAGCCACCCAGTGCCCCTAGAACAATTCTTATCAATGAGAGTGTATAAATGAAAGTGCTTTGTAAATGTGATGGTCCTGTATGAATACCACTTTATTTATTATGCTCAGTTGGCCCTTGATCTTTGTATAAGAATATCGCAATTATAAATTCTATGTTTGGGAAAATTGGAATATTTGCTTCAGATTTTAGCCTATTTTTTTTTTTTTTTAGAGGAGGTGATTTTCAGTAACAGCAATCTTAATAAGGATCATTGTGATAACAGTCCTTTTTAAAGCAAAAGAAATCTGAAGGGAGTAACAGTTCTGACACCGAAGGTTCACCACGTTATAGGAATGGTTACAGCCCAGGTGGTAAGCCAAGGATATCACGCCATTTTACCTTCTCATAGGGCACAATGCATCCAGAAGTTAAAGGACAGAGATATTTTGCATGAAAGAACTGGTACAGTCTCTCTGTTCTTACACAGGGCATCTTCACTCAGATGTCTATTGTCATCAAAATTCCAACAGAGAAGTAAACTAAATGCCTGGCGTGGGACGTTC
Source organism: Panthera uncia (assembly GCF_023721935.1). Taxonomy (NCBI): domain Eukaryota; kingdom Metazoa; phylum Chordata; class Mammalia; order Carnivora; family Felidae; genus Panthera; species Panthera uncia. The sequence goes on along the minus strand of NW_026057584.1, from coordinate 60,057,993 downwards.
AGGAAGTTTCGCTTCTGTGTGTGGTTTGGCTTTGCTCTTCATACACAGTAAGACTGTTAGCATCTGGGAGTACTTTTATCTGGAAGCGGTTAGTTTGCACATTGCCTTCTTTGCTTTGGACTTTCCCTAGGGATGTGGGAAAAGCAGAATTTGTCCAGAGCAAATGGTTTTCCACAGATACATGTCCTTTGACCCCTGGGAGACTCAGAATTGGATTGCTTCCTCCTAAGGAAAGAGATTCTCCGGAGAAGGGGATAATTTTGGGCATGTGTTCATTCATTCTTTTTACTTGTGGAGCACCCCCTGTATGCCAGGGACTGCACTGGTCACTGAGAAGAGATGAATTAGAAAAGGAGCCCTTTCTTGGACTGAGCTCATCATCAGGTCAGAGAGATCGACATAAATTCAAATAAGCCAGCTGCCATGTGGTCGAATGTTACAGTGATGGTAAGTATACAAGGCTCTGAACGCCGTGAAGGGAGGAAGGCACTCACGTTCTGTCTGGAGGAGGGCAGACAGGGGAGGAGAGCCTTCTCCAGTGAGAGCAAAGGGCTTGTTTGGGGAGCCGTGGGCTGGTGAGCAGAGCACATGAAAGAGAAAGTGTTAGACAGGACAGGTTGGTACAGAAACGACCAGGAAGAAGCTGGTGTGGCACCCACAGGGGTGTGGACTTCTTCCAGGGGAGTTTTCAGTGGGGCAGCGACAAGGTCTAGTCTGTTTTAGCAAGAACTCCAGCAGTGGTGGAGTCTGGAGAGGAGAAGGAAGGAGTGCTTGGTAGTGTGGAGTCCAGGTCCTTAGGGAAACTACAACTGTCTGCAGTTCCTTTTCTTCTCTCTGAAAAATGTCCAGCCAGCCCCTTGGACCACAAGGCAAAGGTGGCATTGCCTTAGAGCAGAAGAATCCCCTAGCTCCGGTTTTGGGAGCGCATGGGGCGCGTGTCCTGGGGGTTTGGATAAGTCCCCCCTTGCCTGCTCCTGGACTTCCCCCTTGGCCCACACTCCCGGTTCAGAAGGGGCCTCAGCCCCCAAGTGGGGATGTCTCAGTGAGTCTCAGCGTCTAGCCTGCCATGGCAGGGTTGACTGGCTGGGGGTGTAGGGCCTGGCTCTTGCCGGGTGCCTGTGTCTCTAGGGCGGACAGAGAGGCTGGACGCTCCCGGGTGATGCCGGGCCTGCAGGACCACTACAGAGTGGCAGGAACCTTGGTGAAACGAGAAGTTTCCGTTGGCCGCCTGCCACCGTTCCCAATGCACGCTGACGCTCCACCCTGAGGCAGGATGCCCTGCCCTGCAGAGCAGTTGGAAGTGATAACTACATTTGTTTTTGAACCAGAACCTTTCCTGGCACTGGGGGGAAATGCATCTGTGGCCGGCCTGGCCTTGCTGTCCTCCAGCTTGCTCTCCGGTACAATCCAGAGCTGTAGGTAGTGATTCCATGGGCTTGCCGGAGCCCAAACCTCCAAGGACAGGGGCGCCGAGAGGAAGGGCCCTTGGACGACTTAAAAACATCAAAGATATCCTAATCACACACCCCTCCTGGTAATCAAAGCCCAGCGCAGCCTTGCCCTTTGTTTCCCTTATTATGGCAATATGCACTGTTTATCTCAACCCTGTGAGTGGCAGGAGGTCAGGTCGCCCCAAGGTACCCTGCGGAAGGAGGCTGAGCACTTATCCAGGTAGTGAAGCAGTATTTATTTCACTTGTCACCTGCTTAGCAACATTGAGCAATCGGGTGCATTTTTGGAATGTTCCAGAGGCTTCCGTGAACTCCAAACCCAAGGTGCACTCCTGATAGCAGAACTGCCTTTGGCAGGAGCACACTGGCCAGGAGGGTCAGACCCGGTAAAACAGGGGCAAGGGCTCTTCTGGCTCCTCGGTGGGGCAGCTGGCCCCTGCATTGTAAATATCCCTTGTGCAAGATACCTGTAGACAGATACCTGCCGGGTGCCTGCATTTGCCAGCTGCTGTGCTTACTGTGTGAGCAAGAAACTACAGTTTTCATTTAAGCTGTGTCTATGGTATTAACGAGGAATTCATATGGATAGCTAGTTTATCTTTGGTTGTTAGGTTTTGGCTAATTTCTTAGGACGGAGAAATTAAGGCATTGAAAATCATGTTGTTCTTCATTGTCCCACGCTGGCAAGATATGTCATCCTTTGATATAGCACAAAACCCAAAGGTTTCCTCTTAGTTTTCTCAGTCATGGCTGTTCTGTTGAAGTCTAACTTATAAAGGGACTGAGGACCACGGATTTGCTGAATCAAGAAAGAGTGTTAACACTGCAGTTAAGAACATTGAGTCTGAAGACACATCCACTATACCAGATCCTCCCAAAGATGTCATCCTGGGCAAGTTACTCTTCTTAAGTTTCTTTACCTGTAAAAGGGGGACACAAATATTACTTGCCTCATAAGGCCGTTATGAAGGATTAAAAGGAAACCCAGGTAAAGGCACGGAATATTCAGTAACATTGTTATATGCTAGGAGAATACAACCCCTGTTTATAGGGGTTCCAACTTCAGTGGGAAAAGCAGAAAAGTGCTAGGGAACTCAGGAGTATTCAATGGGTAATCAGGGAAGACTTCACAGAAGAGGCAACCTTTAGCTGAGCATTGGAGGATGATTAGGAGTTCACCAACTAGACAAAGATGGGGAAGAATCCTCTGGAAAGTGCCAGCAGCTTGTACAAAAGAGAGGCAAGAAAGAGCATGGTCCAATCAGAGAAACACAGGAGTTACTGAAAGGTAAAAAATTTTTAAAGAATAAAATCATGACTCTCATAGAATTATAAATTGAGTGTCTATCAAAGATTTCATTTACCTCATTAATTAATAAGGAAACCAGTAAAGATGTTACACATGGTTCAAAGGAGAATTCAAAGAACATTCATATGTAAGTGGCCTGAAAATAATTTACAAATAGATACAAAGCTGCTGGTCAATATCCACAAGGCAAAAATCTGCATCTCCAGAGACACAGTTTGCACTTCTATGGCCAAGAATCATTTGCCTCACTTTCAGGAATGTACACATTTTAGAAGTGAAATATGAAATAGCCTACAGCTTATCAAAATAAAATATAGTCTACAAATTAGAGACATAAAATAGCGCAAAACCAAGGAAAGATGAAGGTAACTCCATAGGATGCACTGAACAGGACCCCCAGTAATCTTTTTTTGTTTTGTTTTGTTTTGTTTTTTTTTTTTAATTTTTTTTAACGTTTATTTATTTTTGAGATAGAGAGAGAGACAGAGCATGAACGGGGGAGGAGCAGAGAGAGAGGGAGACACAGAATCGGAAGCAGGCTCCAGGCTCTGAGCCATCAGCCCAGAGCCCGACGCGGGGCTTGAACTCACGGACCGCGAGATCACGAGATCGTGACCTGAGCTGAAGTCGGACACTCAACCGACTGAGCCACCCAGGCGCCCCGAATCTTTTTTTTGTTTTGAAAATGTTCACAGTTTTTCCCGAGAGTGGGTTAGTTTTATTGAAGAACCAGAGGGGAGTGTGGGAAATGGATGGGAGAGAGGGAGATGGGGCCTGAGGTGTAGGCAGGGACCACGTGTAGAGCCTCAACCATCATGCTGGGGAATCAGAATTTTACTCTGCAGCCCATGCTGTGAGGGATGGATCGTGGGCGACCGAGGCTGGAGTACGGGCCCCAGGGAAGAAGTGAGGAGGTCTTGAACCGTGGCAGGGAGAATGGAGATGAGGCATGGCTGTGAACTGCAAATGAAATGAAGGGACATCTGGGGTGACTCGGGTTGTGGGAGGACAGAGGGATGTGTCTGGAGAGGCTTTGAGGGAGGAGTCCTTCTGAGTGTATACCCAAGGGTGCTATTTTCTCGGGAGGCCCTCACTGAGTCACTTGGAAATGTGGACCTTTGATGCTGACCTGAGCTTTCAAACAGATAGCTTTCTTGGGAGAAAACGCGTACCCTGATTTTTCTGTCCACATTTTCTAAATACTCTGATTCCCGAGATATAGTTTGGAAAAATCTTATATAACGACCTCTCCCTAACCCATTTGGATCCCTTGGTTCTGTCACGTAAAGGGGTGCTCATTTGACTGGTTTTCCTTACACTACTGCCCTCCCCCCAACGATTCTCCTCTCTTCTCTGTCCCGTCCTGGGGAAAGCTGGACTTCCCCAAATTGCACCACCTGACTCCCCTTTCCTCTGCCTTCTGGTTGGGTTTGGTGCCTGGAGCATAGGAGGGGAGAGAGGCAGGAATATTTCTCTGCAGCCCTCCTCCTGTTTTGTGGGATCTGGCACTGCAGAGCCCCTCCATGACAATAGCCATGCCTGGGCTTCAGCTCCCCACCAGGCTGTCCAACACCTCCTTCTTCTTTCTTTGCCTCTCAAGGCCTGAGAATGTGGTATGGGTTGCATTGTGACGCTCCAAAATTCCTCTGTTGAAGTCCTCACCTCCAGTCCCTCAGCACGTAACCTTATTTGGAATAGTAAGATATAATTGCAGATACAAGTTGTTAAATTAAGATGGGGTCATAGTGGAATACAGCAAGGCCCTAATCCAATACGGCTGGTGTCCATCTGAAAAGGGGAAATTTGGGCACGGGCACACAGGGAGAACACCATTTGAAGATTGCATTTATGCTGCCACAAACCAAGGAATTGCCAGAACCTAGGAGAGGAGCCTCAAACAAATTTATCACTAGAGCCTTCAAAAGGAGCATGGCCTTGCTAACACCTTTCAGTCTTCCAAACTCCAGAAGCTTGAGACAACAAATTGCCATTGTTGAAACCACTCAGTTTGAGGTAACTTGTTACGGCAGCCCTAGCAAATGAATACAGGGTGGTAACATCTTTCTGCTGTTGCTGGTTCCTTAACTCCACCTATACCTCCAAATAACGGCCCCTCCATTAAACAGTCTCTTCAGAACTCCCAGTTGAGAGTGCTGTCTCTCTCCGGCCAGGACTATCACTATACATTCGCTATCGTGCACCAGGTGTGGCTCCCCCTTTCTCCTTTGCCTTCTCTGTTGAGAAATGGTATTTTCCTGATCCTTATATGCTCTTCTGAGTTGTTTCATGTTGGAATCATTGTTTATGGGAAACTCCGGGGCATTATTGGAGAGGGCAGTGTGCATTTTCTTAGCCTGCCATGTCTGTGAGTCAGCATGCCAGAGGAGAAGGTAGTATCAGGAAACACACGCACCACTTCCTTGTTTTACACGCAGGTGAGCTCTTGAGTATTAGTGCCTACCGTCTGGATGACTGGCTCGGCATTCTAGGCCCTCATGCTTGCATTTCCGTATCGGGATCACATCCATGTAGGGGTCTTCACCTTAAACTCCAGGAAAAGCAATGTTAGACCGGAACAGACACACTCGTTTGTTTCAAGCCTTAGTGTAGCAGAAGGGCTTGTTGTGCGTTGTGGAGTGCCACATCCCGTCTGCTCCTGCAGGCTGGAAACACAAATATCTCTTTATCCCGAACAGCCTTTTCCTCTCGTCGTCTTATGAGCCTCTGAACAAAGCCTAGCCTGTATTCTTTGGCGAGGTTTCCAGATTTCTCCTCTCACCAGCACAATGAAAAGATCTCTTCTTCACCCTAGTAGTCGTATTTATTTTCTCCAGTTAAGACAAGACACATCACCGGTTATTATCGGGGGTGATAAAGTGACACTTAAGCAAGGTCATACAGATGGCAGATGTCCATACTGTTAATTTTCTCAGACTTGAAATACCAGCATCTGTTCTTTTAACTGTGAGTGGCCATTATGTGTTTAAAAGCTGGATCAATTTATCTCTTTCTGGAACTTTCTCTCCATAGGATGTTATGCCAAACTGGGGGATTTGTGGTGGTTTGAGAATCCTCACAGCACTTCAGGAATAAAGTTTACAATAATAAATTTCTTTCATGTTGTTACTTAATGTTTTCCAGTAGTATTCAAAGGAGTTCTATTCATAAAAACTCTCTGGCCTATCAGGGTAGTTGATTCTGTCCCAGTTTATGAACTATCTTTTTCCTGGCTAGGGTAGCCCCTGGTTTATAGATAGTAAACAGGTAAATATTGTTTATCTTATTTTGTTTACTCTTTACTCGTGGTTGGTGATCTGGCTTTCCACTTTGGGGAGTATTATAAAACTGCTTTTTAATTATTTAGTTTTCATTTTTGAGAGACAGGTGTGAACGGGGGAGGGGCAGAGAGAGAGGGAGACACAGAATCCAGAGCCTGGAGCCTCTGAGCTGTCAGCACAGAGCCTGACACGGGGCTTGAACTTGCCAACCACGAGATCATGACCTGAGCCGAAGTCGGATACTTAACCGACTAAGCCACCCAGGCACCCCAAAACTGCTTTTTAAAAAGCGTAAGCCATGTATAGATTTAGCAAATATTTTTGAAGGTGGAATGACCAAAAAGTATAGGAAAGTTTGGTCTTTGAAAATACAAATAATTCCTCACTCAGCAAATAGATCCAGTTGCCCAGAAAGATTTTAGTGCAATCCAAATACAAGGGGAATAGAAAGAAAAGTCAGAGGCTTATCTCTTTGCCCAGCCTTACGGGAACACATGGGTCCATTCTCATGGTTGTGGCTGAGCCACTCTAGCTGAACTCAGCATCTTACAGGAACGTTTAGAGACCCACCACCCTCTGCTCAGGGCACCGTCAGGGTTCCCTCCTCAGACCCAGGAGTATGCCTTGGGAAGGGCTTGCTTGATCTGTGAAGACAGTGCCTCCTTGGGAAGTCAAGACTGTGCCCCTCTGCTGGTGACTCCTGCAGTGAACCAAGCCTGACCTCAAATGTGCTGGGGGTGGAGCCAGCAGTAGGCTGCACGGGGCTCTCATAGGACCATCTAATGTTCACATGCTGTATTGGTCCCCTAGGACTGCTCTAACAAATTACCGCAAACAGGATGGCTTAAAAACAACAGCTATTTATTCTCGCAGTTCTGGAAGCCAGAAGTCCAAAATCCAGGTGTTGGCAGGGTTAGTTTCTTCTGGGAGTTCTTTTTTTTTTTTTTTAATGTTTATTTTTGAGAGAGAGAGAGAGAGAGTGAGCGAGCACGAGAGAGAGTGTGAGAGAGAGTGCAAGTGGGGGAGGGACAGAGAGAGAGAGGGGACAGGGGATCCAAAGCAGGCTCCACGCTGACAGCAGAGAGTGTGATGTGGGGCTACAACTCAGGAAATGCGAGATCATGACCTGAGCCAAAGTCCGATGCTCAGCCGACTGAGCCACCCAGGTGCCCCTGGGAGTTCTTTATTTTCCTTTATTTTTAATTTTTATTTTAGAGAGAGAGTATGAGTGGGAAGGAAAGTAGAGAGAGAGAGAGAGAGAGAGAGAGAGAGAGAGAGAGAGCATGGAGCCTGACATGGAGCTGGAAACCATGAATCATGAGATCGTGTCCTGAAGTGAAATCAAGAGTCCAACGTTCAACCAGCTGCACCACCCAGGCGCCCCTCTTCTGGGAGTTCTAAGGGAGAACCCACCTCAGTTCCATCTCATAGCTTCTGGTGTTTGCCCACCATCCTTGGTGTTCCTTGGCTTGTAGGTACATCACTCCGCTCTCTGCCTCTGCCTTCACATGGCCTTCTCTGTATGCCTGTCCAAATTTCCCTCTTCTTAAAAGGACAGCAGTCATTGGATTAGGGCCCACCCTAATCCAGTATGAACGTATCTTCACTTGATTACATCTGCAAGGATCCGATTTCTAAATAAGGTCACATTTACAGACACAGGGTGTTTGGATGCTTCAACTTATCTTTTTGGTGGACACAGTTCCACCAAGTGTGCATGGTAACTAGGAGCCACGGCATTTTAGAATTGAAGAACGACGCTCAAGCATTCCAGACATGACTGAGATCCAACCCTAGCTTTCCCCTCTGACTGTGTTAAGGGCTGGCTGCACTGTCTCTGTTTGCTTGTCAGCAGGATGAAAGGATAAAGCAGTGCCCACCCCGGGAGCCTGTGTGAGGGATTAGGTGAGAATATCTGTGTGAAACACAGTGCCCGGCACAGACCAAACTCCAATAAGTGTTACATAACCTTATACAGCCTCTGCATGTGTCCAGTCAGCCTCTCATAAACTAGGATGTGTCATGTAGGATCCGCGCGATAAAAAATGACACTTTCCTGCTGGTCTGGGGGATGTGAGTAAGCTTTGGGGATCAAGAACAAATGCTTATGTATGGTTACATTTTGATTTGAAAGAATAACCCTCTTGATGGTTATACAGCACTGTGGTTTCTTATATAAACTGTCAAACGATATCTTCTATTTGAACAAGGCTTCTCAGCTTTCAAAGTACAGCATTTTCATTTCATTCTCCCATAAACCCTGGGACAATGTCAGGGTAGGTGTTGATAATCTCATTTTGTAGATAAGGAAACTGAGACAAGGGTAAGAGATTTACTTTAGATCAGCGAGAGTAGCAGAGATGGCTGGCTGCCCACCTGATTTATATTCTCTCCTTTACCTTGCCAACAAGACCCATATAATGTTCCGATTGTGATAAGTCCAGCTAAAAAAGAACATTCCCAGACTCTTTTGCTAAGAGGGCTGGCCAGTGATGTGTAAGCAGCAGTGGAGACGGGGGAGCTTCTAAGACAACCCTTTGAAGAAGGCCAATTCATCTGTCAACAAACCCACTGCCAACCCAGGGTGTGTGTGTGTGTGTGTGTGTGTGTGTGTGTGTGTGTTTAGTTTCATCTAAACTCAGGGCTCGTTTGTTAACACTCAAAGTCCCTAATCAGGAATCCACACTCCAGGGCATAGTGGGTACCTTTGGATGGTCCTGGACAGGAGTCCACTCTCCAAAGAGGGCAAAAGACAACCAGTTGCATCTTGACTAGAGGGCCTGTTAATTAGCATGAGGATTTTCCTGGATGAAATATGGACCAGCTAGAAACATTGTAAAGGCACCTATTCCCTTACATAGTGTGATATTAGCGCCAGCATGCTAGTTAAGCCCCTCTTGGACTTGTGCTAGGACCAGGGCTTTTTAAATTTTGTTCCCTGACGTGTACTAGAGGATTCAGCCACTAATGCAACTAGAAGCTGCACTAATTCTGCTATTGACATGCTGTCCCTTCTTCCTTCCTCGAGTGAACTCTCCATGCAGGGTGTCAGTCGCTGCTGCTCTGAGCTTATATGAACAAGTGGTATGACGTTTCTGTGGCTGCTTATTTGTAAATGTTTGTATGTGTGGCAGAATTCTGAATGAGACCTGTCCTCATTTTGATACACCTCACAGGGAAGTAGTTGAGGGGAACGAAAGCTCTTACATACCGCAGACCAGTGGGGATCACCATTATCTACCAGCAAAAGAACCTGATGAATGTGAATGGGCAAATTTGGCAGCCTGTTCAAACCTGGCAGCCATCTTTGAACAGGTGATGGTCCCACTTGTTGTGGTTACTTGGAACGGGGGGAGACATGGGCCCATGCGGTGCCAGTCGGGTCCTTTCTCTTGCAACTTTGGAATCAAGACCGAAAAATACTGCTGTCAGGCTATACCTATTGTTAAAACTGAGGTAATGTAAGCCCAGACGTGGTGCGGAGGCCTTATCCATGGACAGGGAAGGAAGGAGGTCTGCCAAGAGAAAAGGAGGGGGCCACACATGCATGGAGACAGGGATAGGAGGTCATGTGGCTCTGAAGAGTGAAGAGGGGAGAGGGCAAGACTGCAGGATGCTTCCTTGGTTCCCACTGGCTTGCTAGTTCTGGATCTCAGTTCCTGGGGAACGTCTGACTGATCTTGCCCTGAAGTTGTCTGTATCTTTATAGTAGATGAGTCCTTAGTTTTGCTTAAGTGAGTTTGAAGTGCTTTCTGTTACTTTAACCAAAAGAACCTTGATGCAATTCAATATCATGCTGGAATGTATATAAATACCTTCTTAAAAAGTTTGTATCTCTGTAGACTCTATTAATATCCATTCCTCCCAACTCCATTAACATACATCTTGAACACACACACTCACTCTCTCTGCACTCATATGCTCCGTTCAATTACCGGATTGAAACTCCCCACATGCCTAGATATCTTAGCAGAACATTTATTTCTCAGACTCCATAATACACTTGACTAGGTTTTAAGCAGACCCGAATAGATCAATGAACAGAAAAATATTGCAAAACTTTTCTTTGAGGTGAATCCTCCTTCTTATCAGTAAATTCAGTTCTGGGTGGGATGAGTTTACAGCATACCTCACAGCACAGCTCTTGGGCTGATTCCTGTTCTTTACCACACAAAGCACAAGAAAAGGAGTTCACACGTGAAGAACGGTTCCATTCATTGGTCATTCCTTCACTGCCTGGGCATTTCTTGAGCCTACCATGTGCTCTGCTCTGCTCCAGTTGCTGTGAATCCAAAGGTGAGTGAGATTCAGTCCCAGTGTGAATCATATCTGGGGCGATTTCTTGAATCTACAGTGCTACTTTCATTTCTCAATTATATTTCCTGGTTTTCCAATTTTCTCTTGCCATTCCCACATTGTCCTACTGTACCCCCAGGTCCTCACTTTTTCATTCTTTATTTCTTGAAGCTTAATTTTTTTGGTCTGTCTGGAATTGGGGAATGGTCACTCTCCCTTACTTAGAATTCTTTCCCCAATATGTCACCCATCAAGAAGTGGTGTTACCTTGACCAGACCAGATACACTCACCTGGGAACTTCATCTTGGCTGTTCCCTCTGCTAGGAGAGCTCTTACCCAGGTATCTCTCTGGCTCATTCCATCACCCCCTTCAAGTCTTCATGCAGACATTACCTTCTCCTGATCACCTGCCTCAGTACTCCTGATCCCCCTCCCATATCCTAAATTTTTCTGTCTCCATAGCATTTCCTACCTTCTCACATGCTGTAAAATATACTTCTTTTTTAATGCTTATTGACGGCTAGAATGTAAGCTCCAAGGGTAGGGGTCTTTGTTTTGCTCATGCTGTATCCCAAAGGCCTAGAATAATCCCTGGCACACAGTAGACCTGCAATGAACATTTACTGAGTATATGGGTGGTGATGTGGGGGCAAGTCCGTTTGGGTGAGACACAAAGGCAAACAACTGGAATCTATTTGCAGTCAGGTGTTTGGATCTGAACTCACTCGGGTGACCCTAACAAAGGCAGTGCTAAGATTAGAAAGCACAGAGATTAGTTGGAGCTAGTTTTATCAATTTGAATGAAGTAAAGTGTCTGCAGGTACACAAAACAGTTGGCATCCATGGGCAGAAAATATGCCTGTCTGTGACATGCTTCATGAGGATATGGATGGATAGAAATACTGATGGGGAGTAGTTTGGATTGCATATTATATTAGCATACACATGTAATCATTTAATATTTAAGGCTGTGGCTTTCCTCTTGATGTAATTAGTTATTAGGTTTGTGTAAAGCATTACTGCTATTAAAAGAGCGTCATTTAAAAAGAAAAGAGAAAGTTGGACTACAATGGGGCAAACGTGGAAGATCAGATTGTGATGTGGACATGAGATATTTACCGAACACTGATTGGTTCCAGGCACCGTGGTAGTGTGGAAGGCACTAGTTCTGATTTAGGAGGTCCAGGTCAAGTTTTGGCTTGGCCTCTTGCTTGGGGTTTTGGGTAAATAATTTCATCTGTTTGGGCTTGCCTAGACCATCTGTAAAAGAAGGGGATTAAACCGGATAAATGTTAAGATCTTGTACAGCTCTTAAGGGCTGTGATGGGGGGATGTGTTGGCCATTGAGCTGTATTCTGTGTCCAACAGAAGAATGAAGCCAATCCCAAGCCCTTATGCAGGTCAATATTCAGCAGGTGAAATATGCACCAAATCTTACTTAAGTTTATAAAGAGGCAAAATGCTACAAGAAAACATTTCTGTTTAATTATTACTAACTTAAAAATGTATCATGAAGTACAAGACCATTTTAAGTTAAAAAATGGAAACATTTATTTTCTAAGGAAAGAAAGATCATCTAACATAAAGGTAAGATAAAGACACAAAGAGAACTAGAATATCTCCTCCTGCAACGGACTGAATGTTTGTGTCTCCCCCGCTCCCAACGTCATATGTTGAAATCCTAACCCATGACGTGATGGCATATGGAAATGGGACCTTAGTTCATGAGGGTGGGGACCTCATCAACTGGATAGGTACCCTTATACAAGAAGCCCCAGAGAGCTCTCTTGCCCTTCTTTACCTTGTGAGGCAGCAACAAGAAGTGTGCAACCTGAGGGAGCCCCCATAGAACCCCACCATGCTGGCACCCCAGTCACAGACTTCTTGCCTCCAGAACTGTCAGAAATAAATTTCTGTTGTTTATGAGCCACCTACTCCATGGTACTTTATGATACAGCCCAATTGCCTCACAGTCAGGAGTCTTAGTTTTCCTTCCTTCTGTATTCCTAAAGATAGTCATGTAGGACTTTTTTCTCCCCCCAAGTCACCATATTTAACTTTTCAAACTAAAGAATTGCCCTTTTAATTAAAAATCTGGATTTCACCTGGAAGAGGAAACATAACAAGGGAAGAATTAGGTCACAGGGCACCAGGCAAGTATTCTCCTCCCTCCACCAGGGTCAAGGCCACTTTTCTGTAGAACTTATCTGAAAAACGCGGGTGCTGCGTACCTATCCAACTTGGCTGTTATTATGAATATCATCTTTAACATAATAGGCAAGTTAATTTAATTATATATTAATGATAATTTAACAATTTACCAAAAATAATTTAATACACAGAAGCCCTCCCCTATCCCTAATTTTTACAGGAGGAAATGAGGTTCAAGGAGGTGAATCAGGTAACCCAAGGGTTCACATCCAGTACCTGGTAGATCCAAGGTTAGAATCTTCTATTCAGAAGCCCAGGGAACTCCACTGTATTCTGTGGACTATAGGTAAGCAGATTTCTGCAGAGCAAGTGTGAAATCTAAGTAGTGGTAAAGGACTTTTGGTTAAACGTGGCTGATTGAAGACTTTCTCTTCCAAAATCCCAATTAAAAATTCCAGTAGAAGAATAAAAAAAGGTATAAATGCACAAAAATGGATGCCCTGGAAGAGGAATTATATGGATTTCTGAAATGGCCACATAGTTTGGGCAGATGGAAAGCAGATGGAGAGGTGGTGGCTGGTGTAGGCTGCAGGGAGGCATTCCAAGAAACCCTGCAGGAACCCCAGAGAGGCTGAGGTTCTGTGGCACCAGGTATGTGGGAAGCAGGGAGGAGTTGGAGCACTGAGTACAGAGGATTTCTGGGAAGTTTGGGTCTCGATCCCCAAGTGTCCTCCCGACCCATGCAACCAGGCAATGCCTCCCCCTCCCATTGCTCCACCACCTGCTTGCATATCCTGAAAGTTCTTTTCTGGAAGCGTGGAACAAAAAGGGCTCTGAACATAGCCACATTATATATAACATGGGAAAGGAAGGAGGTTTGGGGTTGATACCAGGGAAAGCAGAAACTCAGTACTGAAGTCACCCCTGCACCGTGGTAATTCTGCTATGCAGACCCTGCTTCTTCTGGCAGCCAGCATCCTCTTTTCTAGCAGGAGGCCAGGGTTCTGCCCTAGGGGAACTGAGTAGCTACAGAGAAACGTCCTGCAGAGAATGTCATTTGGGGTCCCACCCTGGAAAGGCTGGCTCACTGCCTGGTCTCTGTCAATGAAATTCACCAGCTGATAAGCCCTGCCCACACGCCTCAAAGCAAACCCACACATCAGATTGTGTGATTTGAGTCTTCAGTGTGAATGAACATCCAGAGGTTGTCTGATTCTGGAGGAAAGCCTTCAATATGAAACAGACCAAAATCATTCAAGCAGGAAAATGTTTAGGAGGAAAGAGAAACAAAGCAGAGGGAACAGAGTGAAACTTCTCAACACACACAAAACGTACACTGAATAGTCTTAGGGGGATAAGAGGCAGTGCTGCACCCATTAATCAGAAGCAGGATGCTTTAATTCAGGAATGATAAAAGAACAAGGCAGAGAGGTTCTTCGAAATTAAAAATAGAAGAGCTAAAAAAAGAAGATTTGACAGATGATAAAGTGGGAAAATCTCTCAGAAAGATGAGCAAAAAACCAGAGATGACCACTAGGAAAGAAATGATAAAAATATTAAAGGACTGGTCCAATAAGGCCACCATTCAGCTAATAGGAAGTCCAGAGAGAATGAAGAAAATGAAGGTGAATGACTTGGGAAATAATACCAGAAATTTTCCTTGTGGATTTCAAAAGATCCACAGCAGGTCACGCCACTTTCAGATTTCAGCAACTGTGAATAAAGAGAAGATCCTCAACATGTCCCTAGGTGGGTAAAACTGCTTCTGCTCAAAACAACAGGAATGGGAATGGCGCAGGACTTCTCTATCGCAACACTGGATGCCAGAAAACAAAGGAAATCAAATTATAGTTGGTTTCTGTCCTCAGCAGTGAACAATATGTAACAACGCAAACATGGATTGTTGACTCTACCAAAAATTATAACTCAGCTATACTGAGAGAATAGGGGGAGGCAAAGTAGGGAAGAGGGTGTCACAGTCTTCTGACCTAACAGGAAGCCAATAAATGATGTCCCAAATGGATCAACCAATAGCTGTATAAGCTTATTATCTAGAAATCTAGGGGGAAATATAAGAAATAAGTAAAAGGGGACATACCAAGGAGAGCAGGAGGCTTTTTTTTTTTTTTTAATAGGACTTGTGTTACTGGACTTTCTCATCTACTTGCATGTACAGATGATAAAATCCATGGGAGAACCTTGAAAAAAGCTCCTTCTTCCCATTCTCTGATCTTGGTCGCTTTGCTTTCTCAGAGGAGGTGGCCTGATCTTGGCTGTCTCATAACCTCTTCGATGTGTGGTGATCTAGGTTCCCCTTGCTTGAGTTTTGGGGGCTTGCCTTGTGGCACAGTGTTGTTACATCATGTGGAAGAGAAAGAAGTCTCCAATATGGCTTTGTGCCTGAGCTCACATAGGCAGAAAAAATACGTGGATATTGTTCTTTGTTTTCATGGTGATATTTATGCAAAGTTATTTTCCCTCTTGGTGTTTATCTTTTGGCCAGAGTTGTAAGGACGGGATGGACTCAGGTGGTGAGTAACGGCTGAGTCCCATTGTTCCCCCTCCTGGTGACCCCGCCCTGAGCCTGAAAGCCAGCAGCAACTTCGTGCCGTCCAGTGGGGTAAAACCAGCCTTGCCTTTGATGTCCTGTGAGTTGTAAGAATTTTTTTGCTTTGATACTAATATGAATTTGGGTCTGCAAAAACCAACGCAGGACAATCATGTCATGAAGAACCAAAGCTTAGAAGTTACATGCACTGAAAACAAATCCTTGAAAAAGTTGGAGTGAGAGGAGAAATCTAGATTAGGCAACAGCCTACGGAGCCCCCCCAGTTTAGATTTTAATGGGCAGACCCCTCTGAAGTGCTATAGCTCAGGGAAAAGAAAGAATTAAAATAGATGCTGTAGAGCCTTATCTCTTTGGTGTTTGCGTTCTCATCTAGGGGGTCTCCCTCCTATGAATCACAAATTCCTGGAGTGCCTTACCGAAGGGGCTGCTTCCCTGGACCTTTTATTTGAGGGAGAGGATGAAGCCAGCAGTGCAAGGCCCCTGAGGGAGGAGAAGAGGATGCTGCCAGGAGCGGCTGCCAAAGATGGGTGTCCCTCAGGAGAGAGTAGTGAAGCTTCAGACCTCCCTGCAAGGGCGGGAGGGGCCCTGGGCCAGGACACGGTGCTTCCTTTCCTGTGGGGCTTCCTTCTTCTCCCTTCAGGGCTTGAGGTCTGTTTTCACCTTTCCAGGCCAGGGAGCCCGCACAAGAGAATGTCCAGGCTGCACTGCCCACTCCGTGCTTCCTGCTCCATTCCCAACCCCTCTCCCTCTCCTCTCTCTTCTCCTGCCCTCCTTTTCTTTTCTTCTTTTCTTTCTTTCTTTTTGGAAGTCTAATTTATTGTCAAGTTGGCTCCCATGCAGTGTGCACAGTGTGCTCTTGGTTTGGGGGGTAGGTTCCCGTGATTCATCGCTTACACACAACACCCAGTGCTCATCCCAACAAGTGCCCTCCTCAATGCCCATCACCCATTTCTCCCTCTCCCCTGCCCCTCTCGATCAACCCTCAGTTTGTTCTCTGTATTTAAGAGTCTCTTGTGGTTTGCCTCCCTCCCTCTCTGTTTGTAACTATTTTTTCCCCTTCCTTTCCCCCATGCCTTCTGTTAAGTTTCTCAAGTTCCACATATGAGTGAAAACATGATATCTGTCTTTCTCTGACTGACTTATTTCACTTAACATTGTACCCTCCAGTTCCATTCATGTTGCTGCAAATGGCAGGATTTCATTCTTTCTCACTGCCAAGTAGTATTCCATTGTACATATAAACAACATCTTTCTTTATCCATTCGTCAGTTGATGGACATTTAGGTTCTTTCCATAATTTGGCTATTGTTGAGAGTGCTGCTGTAAACATTGGGGTATGTGCCCCTATGCATCAGCCCTCCTGTATCCTTTGGATAAATTCCTAGTAGGGCTATTGCTGGGTTGTAGGGTAGATCTGTTTTTAATTTTTTGAGGAACCTCCACACTGTTTTCCAGAGTGGCTGCACCAGTTTGCATTCCCACCAACAGGGCAAGAGGGTCCCCATTTCTCCACATTCTCACCAGCATCTGTTGTTTCCTGTTCATTTTAGTCACTCTACCTGGTGTGAGGTGGTATCTCAGGGTGGTTTTGATTTGTATTTCCCTGATGTTGACTGTTTTTGAGCATTTTTTCCTTTTCTTATACAATCTGATACATTTTTCAGCTAAGTGCTGAATTCTTGGGGGGCAAAATCGATATGTGGGTGCCCCTGTGAGTTTGTTGGGACTGGGGGAGATGAGGAATTTATATTTATAGGTCGGCCTCAAAGGAGGGTGTGTGGGAGCAGAGGTCGTGGTGAAAGCCACATTTCTCTGATGAAGAATGCTCATTAACATTTGAAAAGCAAACCTGGGCCTCTGCTCTGCTTCTACTTGTCTGTTTCAAGAAGCTTGTCCAGGCCCCAATTTTCTCTTCCAGAAGATTCCTCTCATGGCTCTGTGTCTGCACCTGTTGATGAAATCAATCACCCTCATCTCTTGTATTACTGTCTAGAAAAGTCTAGAAGATGCTGGTGTTTTTGTAGCGTTTACCACAAATATTGTGGTAAACAATCCTTCCATTCTGTTTAATTAATCTTTGTTGCTTGCCTACCTCCTCCACTAACCTATGAGCTCTTTGAGGCAGGCACCCTAACTCTGTCTGTTTGCATCCCCTGTACCTTGCTGTTCTGGTTCACTATTGTGGAAAAAAAATATCCCCAAACATAGTGGCCTAAGACAAAAATTATTTAATTTGCTCATGCGAGGTGGACAGGGACAGCTTGTCTCTCTTCCATGCATTATCAGCTAGGGTGGTTCCAGCTGACATTTCTAATACAGCTCACTCATGTGGCTGGCAATTGGTGCAAACTCTCAGTTCCTCTCCACATGCTTCTTCACAGGGCAGCCTGGGCTTCCTCACACCACAGTGTCTGGGTTCCCCAAATACATCCCAGGGGAACCAGGTGGAAGAAACTATATTGACTTTTATGACCTGGCTTTGGAGCTTGGAGGTCAAATACTGTCCGCTCTGGTCAAAAGTTGGGGAGGGAACACTGATCCCACCGCTCCATGGAAGGAGTGCCAGAATCACACCGAAAGAAGAGCTTGTGGGGTGAGAAATGTTGGAAAATGCACCTGTCACACTGGCACAGGGCCTAGGACTCGATGAGACAGAAGATTAGTAGATGAATGAAGAGCTGTATGAACAAATAAATGACTAAATGAAGCCAAAGTCCCAAGTCTTTGCAACACCAGAAAAAGCAGTAACTCCTGAGGGGTTCTAGTAGGTATCAGGTCTCTTAGACTCTTTGGGGGTAAACATAATTTTCTCAATTTCTTTGGATGTGTGGAGTTTTTATACAATGGGGAAAGAAAATGGATTCACACAATCTCAAGATACATTTTTTTCTGAATTTTAAATTCTCATGTTGACCATGAAGGGTCTAGGGCATAGGAATGGAAGGGAGATTACTTTTTAATTCTCTACCCTTCTGTACACTTTAGGTTTGAACCATGTACAAGTCATGTACAAGTATATACTATTTTAAGTGTTAAGTCCTAAAATGAAACTTAAAATTAAATTTATTATAATGGGCATCACTACCCACTTACTCTCAAGTGATTCAGAAAAAAATATATATATAAATATGGGGAGAAAGAGAATGGTAGAGCAAATGGGCAAAATGTTGATAACAGATACATCTGGGTAAAGGATATGTGAATGTTGTTAATGTTG
This sequence comes from Panthera uncia, assembly GCF_023721935.1. NCBI lineage: Eukaryota > Metazoa > Chordata > Mammalia > Carnivora > Felidae > Panthera > Panthera uncia. Next base: position 60,039,721 of record NW_026057584.1, on the reverse strand, counting down.
CTATTCTTTGTGCTCACAACTTTCCTAAGTTTTTAAAAATCACAATGGGATGAACATGAACCCGAATTGCTGGGATACCAGCATAACAGCTAATTCTGGGGGGAAAGAAGAGTCTTCTCAGCTGTTTTTGTGGTTGCTTGCCTAGTGCAAATTTAGGTTTTCATTCACAGACCCCTCTTTGAATCGTTTTCTGGAATAAATCCTTTAGTGAGTTTAACAGTAACAAAAATTAGAAAATCATAGTTAATTGTAATAGTGAATTCTTTCAAAATTGGTGGCATCAAGATTAGTAGGTGACATAGTGGATGGACAGTTCTATAAGCCTCATGTGTGTTGAACGTTGTCTCCCTAATATTTAACTGCAAATTTTCTTAAGTGAGGAAAACGAAGAAAACTCACGTTGACTTAGTTCGTTCTTTCTTTCTTTCTTTCTTTCTTTCTTTCTTTCTTTCTTTCTTTCTTTCTTT
>NW_026057584.1:60035488-60039244 GCF_023721935.1 Panthera uncia | reverse complement strand
TTTCTTTCTTTCTTTCTTTCTTTCTTTCTTTCTTTCTTTCTTTCTTTGACTTAGTACTTTCTAAGACAGTCACTGTGCAAAGAGTTCTAAAGAGAACACTTCACCTTGACTGGCTCAAACAGCAGGGACATTTACTTCCTCACATGCAAAGAGGCTGGGAGCAAGAAGAAAGGGCTTATCATATGCTAGGGGTTCTGCCAGCTCTAACAGTACGAAGATGAGAAAACCTGGCTCCTGCTTTTGGAAATTCACACAAGTCATCACACTAGAAAGACAGAAGCATGGGCTGTGGATTTGCTCAGTGTTTGCCATCAGTCGATGACTCTCTTCATGGTGACAGGCACATGTGATTATTATTAATGAACATATGGTTTTCAGAGAGCTATTGAAGAAGTCATTGCTTTTTAAGAACAATATTTGTGTTTCAAACCAATGATGTATTTTTCTCGTCAAGATCAATATTATTTCTGTGTATCTAGATATGATTTCATTGGCATATATTTTGTGTAATCTGACATCATTTTGCTTCTTGGCCTTATTTGCAAATATGGCAATTTTCTGGCCTGAAGAATCACTTTCATGTTAGGTCAAAACCAGTTTCAGTAATTTTAACATCTTCATTATTAAAAATACAAAAAATAAGAATTCCATCAATTTTCCTGTAGATAATTCCTTCCTTTGCATGAAAACTATCACTGGTCCTATGAAAAATAGATGTATTTAGAAGCAACACCACAGCACATTGTTGGCATTCTTCAAAAGTTCACATCTGACATCTCATTTAAATCCCATTTTCTTAAACTTGTGTTGTGGAAAGCACATTGGACTAGCAACCAGGAGATTTCCATATCAGTTTCAGTTTAGCAACAAACTGCTCTGCTCTGGAGCCTCAGTTTTTTAAAACCAGGTGTTTGACTTGGGTCAGGTGCAAAGTAGGTTGGATCTGAAGATCTGATGCTGATTGGTAAGGCTGCCTGGATCACCATGTGATTGATTGGCAATGTCTGCCATGGGCTGGGAGAATGGTAGCACTCTTATCATGTGTTCCTTTCACAGGCTGGATAATGTGTGTGTTTTATTTGTTTTCTTTTCAAACAAACAGCTTTATTGAGGGATGATTGACTTATAATAAACTGCCCATATTTAAAGTACAATTTGTTAGGTTTTCTCATATGTATTGTGTTAGTCAGGGTTCTCCACAGAAATAGAGCCAATAATGCTGAACACATAAATGCTGAACCAGGCATGCATCCCTAGGATAAACCCTGTTTGGTCCTAATGTATTACTCTTCTTCTACATTGCCAGATTCAATTTGCTAAAATTTTGTTAAGAATTCTTGCATTTCTCTATGAAGAGTAGAGTTCTATAGTTTTCATTTCTTGTAATATCTTTGTCAAGAATTTGGTGTCAGACTAAATGCTGGCTTCATAGAATATTGAAAAGTATGTCCTTTTCTTTAATTTTCTGAGAGATCTTGTGTAGAATTGATATTATTTCTTCTCTAAACATTTGGCAAAATTACCAAGGGAAGGTATTTGTGTCAAGAGCTATCTTTTTAGGAAGGGTTTAAACCACAAATCTCATTTCTTCTTTTTTAAGTTTGTTGTGTGAGAGAGAAAGAGAACACGCTTGTGAGCATGAGCGAGTGGGAGAGGGACAGAGAGAGAGAATTCCAAGCAGCCTCCACACTGTCAGTGCAGAGCCTGACACAGGGCTTGAATTCTTGGGAGATCAAGACCTGAGCCAAAATCAAGAGTAGGAGGCTTAACTGACTGAGACCCCAGGTGCCCCACAAATCTAATTTCTTTAATAGGGCTACTCAGATTATCTGTTCCTTCTTAGGTAAACTTAGGTAGGACTAAGGCAGTGTTTAGTGTAGGGTTAATTTCCCCCACTACTGAGTTAGGACCATTCTGAGCCGTCTACCCTGTTCCCTGGTCTTGGGCAGTTTACTCTCAGGCAGACACTGAACAATAATCAACTGAATACTTAAGAAGGACCCAGTGTAGAATTCCAGAGTCCTCTCTCTGTGCAGCTCTCTACCGCCACCCCCACCATCCCCCACACATCCCCCGTGGCTTCCAGCCACATTGGCCTCTCCAGTCTTCTCTACTCAAGGAGACAGCCAGACTCCATCTGGGATCCCCCTCCTTGTGCAGTGGCCTGAAAATTCTCTTAGTGCAGTAAGCTGGCACAATCTTAGGGCTCATTTAATCTGTTTCTCATATTTCAGGGATCATTGCCCTTCACTGCCTGATGTCCAGTGTCTTGAGAACTACTGTTTCATATATTTTGTCTGGTTTTTCAGTTGTTTCAGATAGGAGAATAAATCCAGTTTTTGTTCCTCCAGCTTGGGCCACAGTGCAAGTCTCCAGTCTTGATAATTTTTACAGGTTTAGTTAACATCATGAATCCAGATCTCCAGCATCATCTTCTTGGGGTGATTTGGAACAGAGTTTGGTTGCTTAAATTCATGTTATGCTTGATAGTTTCTTCATTCTAGTATGTTCTATCTTATAGATGGGTCTTGGCATTCTGGTTGGGCAGAATACATATATTTTTAAAGGAATACCAGAGAGTTCCCTACCTCACTGATGCCTAAACTTTCACCATTAGCCAGTTGTTTCTTTGGGTAATTCAATCCTCTTCTAAATTTCTTTTCCATAACCCAGATACTCCTAGGGGAAATAATATGTTAAGTCCTTAACACCTTGATGTTAATTATTGTTTCCTCTTATGAATTCATTATTTTTTCTCTTTATAATTATGAGAACCTTAGTGTTAATAAGTAAGGCATAAAAGATGGGGAAAAGGACGCAGAAATGCAGTGACCTAAGTCAGTTTTATTTGCAGACTGAATGCCAATAAGATTAAAATGTTCTTAATACCTGAAGAGACAACTTCATGTAGAAAGAGTGGCTCAGTTCTCTGGCCCAAGGATCAAGGCATTTAATTAATTTCTAGAATCCTGCTGTCACTTAGTGCTCTGCCTTGGACAAATAACATACTCTTCTGGCCACAGAAAGGTTACTTATGAAATAGGGTAGATAACTGCCTTCCTACGTAACAGAGGACACTCAGAAATAGGTGGAAGTCCTTTGAATTATTCAGAGGCAAGACGCAGACACTGAATATGTGTAGGATGCATTGTCAACTTCGCTCATGGTTGGTACAGGCTGCGGACCTAAAATCAATTTTTACCCCTCTGTCAACAGAGGTGAAGAGTCATCTCAGGCACAGGAATAAGATCTCATTTAGTTATCTTGGTATTTTGGCCAGCATTTGGTTTCTGAAGGGAGTGGTGACTTCTGCATTCCTGTGGACCTCTTTCTAAAAATAAAGTTGAAATTAGTTCTCAAAATCTTCACATTATCTTGTTTTCTAAATAAGTAAAATAGAGATCAATGGCTACAGAGACCTTACTACACAAAAAGAAATCCATAGATTTGTGCCCCCAAAATGGTCACTAAACTGTGAAATGGATCTCATGGGATTGGAAGTGGGGGGCTAAAAATTCTGTATAGAGATGGGGAGGGAAGGTGGTCCATGAGCCCCTGGTTTCCAGGTATCCTCCTTGGGCAATTATCCTGACTACTACTGGGACTTGATAAGGTGAAGTCAGGGAGAAAGAAATGGATTCCTGTCTCCAAAAATTAATAGTCTTAATCATTAAATTGACATGTTCAAAGTTCATTGTGTGTGTGTATATTTATATATATATATATATATACACACACACACACACACACACATAT